>NC_091304.1:21275274-21367774 GCF_038502225.1 Cherax quadricarinatus | reverse complement strand
GATCTCTGGCTGAAGGAGACTCGAACCTACGAACCTTAGGACAAGGTACGCAGTGCTTTACCAATCTACCCACACTGGACCAATACCTTGGCGCGAATTCCTTGCATTGTTCAAATCTCTAGTAAGGCTGATGCATGCAGGGGATGAGATGAAAAGCTGTAAGCCTTCTCCCTGAAAGCTGGCTGCCTTGGATCAAACGTGTAGCTCATGCTACACGCCAAGGTATTGGTCCAGTGTGGGTAGATTGGTAAAGCACTGCATACCTTGTCCTAAGGTTCGTAGGTTCGAGTCTCCTTCAGCCAGAGATCAGTGTTTGTGTATATTTCACATGCTCTCGCGAATTCCTTGCATTGTTCAAATCTCTAGTAAGGCTGATGCATGCAGGGGATGAGATGAAAAGCTGTAAGCCTTCTCCCTGAAAGCTGGCTGCCTTGGATCAAACGTGTAGCTCATGCTACACGCCAAGGTATTGGTCCAGTGTGGGTAGATTGGTAAAGCACTGCGTACCTTGTCCTAAGGTTCGTAGGTTCGAGTCTCCTTCAGCCAGAGATCAGTGTTTGTGTATATTTCGCATGCTCTCGCGAATTCCTTGCATTGTTCAAATCTCTAGTAAGGCTGATGCATGCAGGGGATGAGATGAAAAGCTGTAAGCCTTCTCCCTGAAAGCTGGCTGCCTTGGATCAAACGTGTAGCTCATGCTACACGCCAAGGTATTGGTCCAGTGTGGGTAGATTGGTAAAGCACTGCGTACCTTGTCCTAAGGTTCGTAGGTTCGAGTCTCCTTCAGCCAGAGATCAGTGTTTGTGTATATTTCGCATGCTCTCGCGAATTCCTTGCATTGTTCAAATCTCTAGTAAGGCTGATGCATGCAGGGGATGAGATGAAAAGCTGTAAGCCTTCTTCCTGAAAGCTGGCTGCCTTGGATCAAACGTGTAGCTCATGCTACACACCAAGGTATTGGTCCAGTGTGGGTAGATTGGTAAAGCACTGCGTACCTTGTCCTAAGGTTCGTAGGTTCGAGTCTCCTTCAGCCAGAGATCAGTGTTTGTATATATATATATATATATATATATATATATATATATATATATATATATATATATAACATATATATATATATATATATAAACATATATATATATATATATATATATATATATGTTTATATATATATATATATATATATATATATATATATATATATATAAACATATATATATATATATATATATATATATATATATATATAACATATATATAAACATATATATATATAACATATATATATATATATATATATATATATATATATATATATACATATATATATATATATTATATATAAAACACATATATACACACATATACACAGTGATTATGTATATAACGGATTATTTCTTGCTTCTGCATGCGGATGTGTGAATGATAGACATCTTCGGAGGCTTCTCACTTTATTTGTAAAGTTGTAGTGGGTACACAGGCTTGTGTGTTGTGCCCATGGCCCGGGAGGGCTATCCCACGAGAGAGCTACTAGTAGGCCTTGTGTCTTCCTGCTAGGCCGCTGTGTGAGAGTGTGTGGGACCAGCTTCCCACAGACCTGAACAGGCCCAGAGGGCAGCACTTTAGTGGCGCGAAATATGAACTGAGCTGGCAGACAGCATGGACTGTCTGTGCAGACAGTACAGGCTGTCTACATACGCTCGGCCACCTGCCATATGGTCGTCCCGACCATGTCTGGCAGTAAAAAAAAACTCGGTCTCTCTCTCGTAGGAACAGGGCACAGAACACAAAATAAAAACATATATATACATATGGACATGGAAAATAAACTTCCTACAGGGAGGGAAGAAAAAAACATGTGGGGTGTGCTAAACATCGTGGTCATAGGCAGTGTCGAAGGGCATCACTGCACGCCTTCCTGCCTCTGGACAGATACTGCAACACAGGAGACATCGCTGCGGCTGAGCTGTGACGTAACAGGGTACGGTCTCCTCAGGAACGGTGAAGCAGTCATCGTAGGAGTCGCTGCAGGTTTCACTCAACCTGGGGCACGACATGTGCCCTCGAGTGAGGCATCGACAAAACTCGGCAACTGGGCAGGACTTCTTCTGGCAAGCGACTCAGGAGGACACTTCTCGACTGGTACTGTCGCTGGGCTGTCACTGCCGGTGAGCGTGGAGTGAGTTGTGGAGCGAGTCGTGGCAGAGACGACTGGGCGAAACATCTGGGAGTCGTAACATCATACACCAGACTGCAGTAAGCGAGCTAGCAGTCAAAGTGACATCTTTGTGCAGGAGCTCACTGAAGCTTGTTTCAGGAGGCTGACACAGCGCCTGCCGACAGGGCTAACTGCGGCTTGACGAGTGTCATTCTCTCAGCAGTTGGAGTTACAGCAGAGGTTAGTCTAAGTGTCCCCAGACTTGTTTCTCTACATATAACTGCATTCTGAAGATCTGGAGGTGAAGTGAAACAAAACTCGATGGGAATCGTAGCAGGTACAATTCTGCAGAACATCATGAGCGACGAGCATAAGAGCTTTCTGTACAAGGGGGCTCGGGCTCAGAGCTGACTGATATCAGCTGTCGAACGCACTGGTCACATCGGGTGACTTAGCACAGTGGTGCTAGTCAGGTCTGGCTCAGACCTCACTGGACACACGGAAACTACACACACCCACGGTACATGTGGTACAACATAGCTTAAACTAGCAAATGATACTTTTCTGTGCACAAAATTGACACTAAGCCATACACTAACATGTGAGAACACTGACTGAGAGGAATTAATTAACACACGACATATATCTTCTCTCAATCTTCTTGACAATACTGAAATAACTACTAGAACACTCGATGTGACATCATGTGATGTCAGGCGTGATGTCGCGAGGTGATGTCAGCAGACATCTCGAGGTGATGTCAGGCAGACATCGCGAGGTGACGTCAGCAGACATCATGACGTCATGAAGTCGGGCAGCATCGTCGGTGACGTCAATGTGATGTGGGCAGCAGACCACAGCATGTGGCCTGGGACATGTGGCTTGGTAGCCCACGTGGCTTGTAGATCCACGTGACATCGCCCACACCCCATGTGGCGTCGGGATCCATGTGGCGTGCTGATCTATGTGGCTTGCTGATCCATGTGGCATGCTGATCTACGTGGCATGCTGATCCGTGTGGCTTGCTGATGCATGTGGCTTGGTGATCTACATGGCATGCTGATCCGCGTGGCTTGCTGATGCACGTGGCTTGCTGATCTATGTGGCATGCTGATCCACGTAGCTTCAAGTGGCCTCAGGCACTTGGATACACAGCTCTGACAATGAATTCACATGGAAAACAGCAGAAACACAGCAGAGGGAGTGAGTACATAGTGGTCGTAGGCTGGTGAGGTGTGAGTAGGGCGAGCATGGGTGAGTGTATGGCGAGGGAGGATCTGGCCACTTCCTCTCCCTCCTACAAACACCTGGAGAAACTCACACTGGACGCAGAAATCACCACAAAACTCACCTCTGGCTTGCTGAAACAGCTGTGCTGAGCTGAACAACAACAGCAGAACATACAAGTGACGCTGAACATGTGACTTGAAAAACAGTGTGGGACGCTGTAGCGTGAGGTCGAAGAAATTCGGCAAATTTCGGCTAGATCCTGCTTGTACCTGTGTCTGGATGCTGAAAAGTGCAGACACTACATCAGGATAACTCGTTGAGAGACAGATGCTTGTTGTGTGGGGTGATAAAGTGAAGATGGCTTCATACCTCTTCCTTCCTCTCTCCAGGGAAACAACTGCTGCGACCGCCACCGCTTCCCACCATTTATAACGAGATTATCTGGTGTACTGAAAGCGGGTGTGTGAATGATAAACGTCTTCGGAGGCTTCTTTGTTTATTGAAAAGTCGTGGTGGGTACACAGGCTTGTGTGTTGTGCCCATGGCCTGGGTAGGCCATGCCCATGACAGGGAACTAGTAGTAGGCCTTGTGTCTTCCTGCTAGGCGGCTGTGTGAGTGAGAGTGTGTGGGACCAGCTTCCCACAGACCTGGACAGGCCCAGAGGGCAGCACTTTAGTGGCGCGAAATATGAACTGAGCTGGCAGACAGCATGGGCTGTCTGTGCAGACAATACAGGCTGTCTACATGTATAAGTGAGGTGAAAGTGTTGAATGATGATGAAAGTATTTTCGATTTGGGGATTTTCTCTTTGGGTCACTCTGCCTAGGTGGGAGACGGCCTTCTTGAAATATATATATATATATATATATATATATATATATATATTGGTGGAAGGAATATACGGGTACTGAAAAACTAACCTCTGTGTTTGCCTTTGCCTTTATTGTAGAGGCTTGTTCCTCGTCTAGGGATTTGATTTACGACCAAGTACAGGCCTGTCTTAGTGTATCTGTGTTCGAAATAGGAAGACAGGTCCAGTTCCTTGGATCAGGGCTCCAATTCCTTGATTCAAGAGCCCATCAGCATCGAGATACCTTAAAAGGAACAGCTTGCACGGTCAGCGATCGAGGTGTCGTATGACAAATTATTCACTTTTGACCGGTTTCCAAACTTCTCATTGCCCAGCCTGAGACGCAGGCTCTCGTTGGTTACTGTCTCTTTAGTTTATAATATGCTGCAGAGTGCGGCCCGAAGATCTACTGAGCCCTCCCATCCTGGCTCATTCGACACAGTATGTAGGAACTTTTCTAGTTTCCTGGCGTCTTGGATATCATCATATATGCTCTTGAAACCATGTTGTCAACCTCCACCACCACTTTGTCTCGTACCTGGTTTGTTCCACTCACTACCCTGAACAGAGAGAGTGAGGGGAGGGGGAATCAGTGACTCTTGACAAAACTACAAACACTAGGAATCACTGGCTCTGTACTGTGCCACTATTGGTGCTAGTGTTCAACAGGGAAGTGTACTTGGGCCATGTTATGTAATGTCTACTTTAAAGACCTTAACTTATCCCAGAATAACATGCATATGCAGACGACTGCACTCCGACATTTAGTTATCCAAGAGAGGAAATATCAGCTTCTGTCAGTCACATCAATCACAAACTTACAGCTATATCAGCCTGGAAAAAACAATGACAGGTTACATTTGCTTCAGAGAAAACACAATGATGATCTCTAAGCACCATGATGATAATGCTGGAGCAGTGGTAAGAATGGGAGAGTGTTGGAACCCTGGCATGAAGTTGATATCCTTGGGGTAAAATTTTATTCCAGATTATGAATAGCCACGTAATAAATCTCGCAAACAAGGCGGCCAGGAAGCTTACAACACTTAGACGTATCTCGCATCTGCTCGACAGTAGAAGCTGCAAGACTGTAGAAGGAACAAGTGCGCTCACACCTTGAGTATGCTTCATTTTCTTAAACTGCCTCCCCTCCCCTCCCCCCATCTCGCCTACGACTTCATGACATAATAGAGAAAAGAGCAAAACGATTCATCTCTCGTCTTGACCCGACCTAGGCAGATCTGTCATTTTAGCAGAACGTTCAACACCTGGGGGATGTGGGTGGCCTTACTGTTAAGTACCAATGTTGTTAAAGTACCACACTTTATTCCGCTTCGTTGTCAGCAATAGAACTTTTTACACAACAAGACGGGCTGCAGACTGCAACTGCACTCTGGTTGTACCCTTCTCAAGAACATTACTTCTGAGATCATTCATTCCTAGAATGACTCGAGGCTGAAACATGTTAGCACAGCATAATGACATCGATGAAATACAGTCAGCTAACTATATGAAATCGCTGGCCCCCAGATAGCTCCAACTTCATCCTATTCCCTATTTGTATGTCTCATAACATTAAAAATGCTTTCAAATGAGCTTAGGTTAGTAACAGCTTTTAGCCTGTAAATAAAGATAGAAACTTATAACCTGTGTAAATAAAAAAAAAAAAGAGATTGACCCACCTGGGAATGGCGCAGCACATAGGAAGGGCAGGCAGCCGTGCCGGTGGACCAGGCTTGTGAGCTCACCAACACCATCTTCAACACACACACTCCACCACTACTAAATTACCACTTTCCTCAGCACACTTAGCAATTATTTCTCCAGTTCACTAAACGCGTCGTCCAATGAACATGGGGTAACAATGAATCACCACGGCACCATAAATTGCTGCTCCTATATGATTCACAATGGAAGATGAAGTGTAAGTGCCACAGGTTCTTAGAGCCACTATATCCCACAGTTAATGGATGTCTTGCAGAGGAATGTGTGACCTGGCGGTGTAAGGGCAGTGGGTAGGTGCTAACTCCTCCATCAAGACTCCAGGTCCCTGGGATAATGGTGTGAGGGCAGTGGGTAAGTGCTAACACCTCCGTCAAAACTACAGGTCTCCGAGTTTTAGTAACATTTCTTATATTCGTCCATTGCAGTAGCAGCCTAGCATAACTGTTAATGATACAACCCAAACCTACAAATACTTCTTCAATGCAACTGCATAAGCATGATTTATGACACCAATGTTATAGTGGTGAGAATCATTATAATCTAGAAGAAAAGGTATCGGTTTTACGTTAGCTTCACTGCCGTCTTGACGGAATCCAAAGAAGCAACAAGCCCAATCTCAGTAGTATCAAGAAACATCACCCCTAGTGAACGCAATCTATCGCATAAAGCTCTCCGATGATATAGGCAAACAGCACTATGGAATTTCAGCGGCTATATACAGTCCTCTGTCGAGCGCTAAACTTGTGAGTCGTTCAGCTCAAGTAGTAGTGGAGGTTTGGTCCTCCGTCCGCTAACCGCGAGAATAATGCTCTTAACCTATATACGGTTGAGAGAATAGCACAGCCTAACTAGTTGGTCAAGACAGAGTGCATTAACTGCAGCTCATCCAGTGAAGAGACTACACTACCACTGGTCGACAAGAGTACCACCAACTCATCACACAGGGTTCTGCATACTATTTGGACTCTCAACTTGCTGAGATAAGCTACACACACTGCCTGCCGCATTCCTACCTGCGGCTGCCTTGCCTGTGGCTCTGGGAGTTCCCAAGTCCAAAAGCATCTACCTTTGAAAAGTTTCGAGAGTCTGTCTACTCTCTGAGCACGGCCATGGGCCAGGCTCGTCTGGTGCATGCCTGGTCAACCAGGCTGTTGCTGCTGGAGGCTCGCTGCCCCACATCCATCACAGCCTGGTTGATCTGGCACCTGGTGAAGATACTTGTCCAGTTTCCTCTTGAAGGCTTCTACACTTGTTCCAGCAGTGTTTCTGATATCTTCTGATAAGATGTTGAAAAGTCTGGGACCCCGGATGTTGATAGTGTTCCCTTATTGTCCCCACCGCACCTCTGCTCTTCAATGGGTTTATTTTACACTTCCTCACATATCTCTCACTCCAGTATGTTGTTATGGCAGTGTGCAGATTTGGGACCAAGCCCTCGAGTATACCTTCCAGGTATATATTATCATGTACCTTTCTCTCCTCCGCTCCAATGAGTACATGTTCAAGACTTGCAGGCGTTCCCAGTAGTTTAGGTGCTTTACTGGCTCAATGTGAGCCGTAAACGATCTCTGTATCTGTTCCTACTCGAAATAATTTTTTTTTTAAACCCACAAACAATACCCACTGGCGCCAGATACCTGAAGGATGCTTCCGGGGATCAACGCCCTCGCGACTTGGTCACAGACTAGGCTTCCTGGTGCATCAAGGCCTGATTAACCAGGCTATTACCGCTGGCCGTACGCAGGCAGACGTACGTATCTCCTCCACTCAGCTACTTGCACCAGAGTCAACGCTCAATACACTCAACTACTCACACCACAAGTTGTTCGTAGCAACCTCACATTAAAAAAGGTATGTAAATGTGAAGCAGAGATGACCTCTGGCGGTGTTCACTGTTTACATCTTTCCAGACATACCTAGTGATGTCAGATGATGTCTGGTGATGTTCACTGCTCAGTAAGCCCTTCCAGACATGACCAGTAATGTTTACAGTAAATTAAAGATAATCCCTTGTGATGCACACTGCGTAGCTTCATTTAAACGTGACTCACTGGTAATCTTTGGTGACTGCATAACAAAACATTAGAGACATTAGTGAAGTCACACAACGGGCTATCCTGTTACCCCGTTTTCTAATATATTTATGGTTAATATCCACTGGGAATTGTTACAAGAGAGGGTTGTGCAACAAGCAGTTGCGTGTAGTATTACACGCTACACACTCCCGTAACACCAGTGTTGCTACACTACCCTCACTCCAGTGTTACCACACTACACAACCGTCACACATGTAACACTTAACACCAACTGACTTGAAATTCCACTCGGGTGCCACGGATTATCACATTTTAATTACAGTTGACCAACCTGTTGGGCAACTTTCACTACTTTCATCACCCACTTTCTGAAAATGACTTTTTGTAAGTGCAGGATCTTGTTCACACACAGGACACGTAACTTTTGTAAGTGTAGGATCTTGTTCACACCCAGGACACGTAACTTTTGTAAGTGTAGGATCTTGTTCACACCCAGGACACGTAACTTTTGTAAGTGTAGGATCTTGTTCACACACAGGACACGTAACTTTTGTAAGTGTAGGATCTTGTTCACACCCAGGACACGTAACTTTTGTGTAGGATCTTGTTCACACCCAGGACACGTAACTTTTGTAAGTGTAGGATCTTGTTCACACACAGGACACGTAACTTTTGTAAGTGTAGGATCTTGTTCACACACAGGACACGTAACTTTTGTAAGTGTAGGATCTTGTTCACACCCAGGACACGTAACTTTTGTAAGTGTAGGATCTTGTTCACACCCAGGACACGTAACTTTTGTAAGTGTAGGATCTTGTTCACACCCAGGACACGTAACTTTTGTAAGTGTAGGATCTTGTTCACACCCAGGACACGTAACTTTTGTAAGTGTAGGATCTTGTTCACACCCAGGACACGTAACTTTTGTAAGTGTAGGATCTTGTTCACACCCAGGACACGTAACTTTTGTAAGTGTAGGATCTTGTTCACACCCAGGACACGTAACTTTTGTAAGTGTAGGATCTTGTTCACACCCAGGACATGTAACTTTTGTAAGTGTAGGATCTTGTTCACACCCAGGACACGTAACTTTTGTAAGTGTAGGATCTTGTTCACACCCAGGACACGTAACTTTTGTAAGTGTAGGATCTTGTTCACACCCAGGACACGTAACTTTTGTAAGTGTAGGATCTTGTTCACACCCAGGATACGCAGTTCTGTAAATTCAGTTTTGCGACAGATTTCTGCTAAGCAGAACTACAAGTTTATTTTCACATTAGGCTTGACCAAGTTCTACACTTGAAAGTTCTACATTTGTACTGAGGTTAGCAAGTTGGTTTATTAAGTTTAAATCCATTCGACCACACGAGGGTCATTAAGGCCTCACGTTACCTGTATACTACCAGTGAAACACAATTTAATCCCTAGTATAAAGATTAACGTAAACTGAATATATACATACTTGTTATACACCCTTCTAATTATATATACATTAGATCATACACATCAAGGGAAATGTACTGTTCACAATATATACAAAATTCTTAAGGTCAGCAGTAACAGCCTGGTAAATCGGGAGGCCTGGTCAAGGATTGGGCCGCGGGAGCGTTGACCCTGGGAACCACCTCCAGGCAGACTATGCCCACACTGACTTTCATTTGCCAGTTTTCACAATCGTCCCCAAAACTCCCTGGTGCTCTTACCACAATTTGTCTGCCAATTTTTGTGTCGTCCAGATAGTTAGTAACGTGGGTGTGCGTCCCCCCCCCCCCCCGATGTAAATGGTTGATGTAGATCACCCAACACACTGGGTCAAGTGCTGACACCTGATATAGATGGCTGAGGTAGATCATCCAACACACTGGGTCGAGTACTAACACTTGATGTAGATGGCTGAGGTAGATCATCCAACACACTGGGTCGAGTACTAACACTTGATGTAGATGGCTGAGGTAGATCATCCAACATAATGGGTCGAGTGCTGACACCTGGTGTAGATGGCTGAGGTAGATCATCCAACACACTGGGTCGAGTACTAACACTTGATGTAGATGGCTGAGGTAGATCATCCAACACACTGGGTCGAGTACTAACACTTGATGTAGATGACTGAGGTAGATCATCCAACATAATGGGTCGAGTGCTGACACCTGGTGTAGATGGTTGAGGTAGATCATCCAACATGAAGTTTTGTGAAAAGTACTCATTGAACCAACATATAACTGATCCCACCAGAAATGAAAATACCCTGGATTTGATTTCACAAACAACGAGGAACTAATCAGAGATATAACAGTTACAAAAACAATATGCTCTAATCATAATATCATAGAAGTTTAAACAAGTATTAACTCAGGGTTAGGAAACTGCATCACTAATGTTAGAGACGGGATATTCAGTAAGTTTAATTTTAACAACTATAGAAGTGACTGGAAAAAAATAAACCAAGAGCTATCAGACATATCCTGATAACTCACGAAATCGTAATGACACGATTGCAAACAAACCATTCCACGGGTGGGGTTAGAACCTATGGTGTAGAAATAAACCTAGTTGGATGAATGTTACTGAAGCTAGCTGGCCCAGTGGCTAACGCGACGGTCTGGAATTTTAAGACTCTTTGATCGCGGGTTCTAACTCCACCCGTGGTATGGTTTATATTCTCATAATCAGACATGAGCACCCTAAATCCCCACCAGTGCCTAGAAAAGCTGAATACATAAGCATACGAAGCATGTACCACTGAGGAAACCCAGAAGATGATCAGATGTAGAGAGACAGCGTAGGAGATGGTACAGAAGAAAACGCGTTAATGAATTGCTTAAAAACACAAGTATGCTGCAAAAGGGAAAAGACAGTCTTAACCGAGAGCTCACTGAATTAGAGCAAAAACTTGGGATGTCATACCTAACATAAGTACAAAGGGCCATACAGGATATTGCAAGAAACCCAAAATATTTCTATTCCTATGCAAAATCCAAGCTAAGAACTACTTGTAGAATTGGACCATTACTGAGAGGAGAGTCGTATACTGACGATGAACAGGAAATGAGTAAAATCCTAAGAGAACAGTACGAGTCGGCGTTTAGCAACCCACTAAATGACAGCAAGGTACAAAATGCAGAAACATTTTTCCCTCCAGCAGAAGGCCGCGCAGACTAACTGACATTAGTACAAATCCCATAGATTTAAAAAAAAAATAGATAACATGTCCACTCATTCAGCGCCTGGACCAGATTCATGGAATGCCCTATTTATAAAGAAGTGAAAAGTACCACTAGAACGAGCCCTCAGTATTCTTTGGAGAAAGAGCTTAGATCTAGGTGAAATACCGGAGGCCTTAAAGAGTGCAGACATAGCTCCTTTGCGTAAGGGAGGTATTAGAGCACTAGCTAAAAATTACAGACCAGTAGCCCTACTTTCTCACATAAAAATCTTCGAAAGAGTGATGAGACGGCAGATTACAAATTTCATGGACCAGCACAACCAACATAACCCGAACCAGCATGGTTTTGGAGAAGGACGATCATGCCTGTCACAGCTGCTGAACCATTATGACAGAATTACGGAGGCATTGGAAGACGACCAAAACGTAGATGTGAGTTACACAGATTTTGCAAAGGCGTTTAATAAATGCGATCATGGGGTGATAGCGCACAAAATGAGGGCCTTGGGTATTACGGGGATGGTAGGCAGATGGATTTTCGGGTTCCTAACATAAAATTACAGGAAGACATAAGCAAGGTTTTCCTGCAACTTAGCTATCGAAAGAAAAAAGAACTCAAGAGGAACACTATATACAAAACTCGAGAAGGTCACCAAATAGAACGAAAGGAACACGCAAAAGACCTGGGAATAATTATGTCACCTGACCTTTCTTTTAAATACCATAACAAAACTAAGATCACGACAGCCAGGAGGATGAGAGGGTGGTTACTGAGAACTTTCAAAACAAGGGAAATATGCCAATGGTGACACTCTTCAAATCGCTAGTGCTCCCTCATTTAGAATACTTCTCAGTGTTGACGGCCCCGTTCAAAGCAGGAGCAATATCAGAGCTGGAATAAATACAGAGATCATTTACTGGTCACATTAAGTCAGTAAAGCACCTAAATTACTGGGAACGCCTTCAAGTGTTGGAGCAAAGCGGAGGAAAGATACATGATAATATATACCTGGAAAGTACTCGAGGGCCTGGTCCCAAATCTGCACACTGCCATAACAACATACTGGAGTGAGAGATATGGAAGGAAGTGCAAAATAAACCCAGTGAGGAGAAGGGGTGCGGTGAATACAAGAGAACACTGTATCAACATTCGGGGTCCCAGACTATTCAACATCTTATCAGAAGATACTAAAAACACGGCTGGAACAAGTGCAGAAGCCTCCAAGAGGAAACTGGACAAATATCTTCACCAGGTGTCAGATCAACCAGGCTGTGATGGATATGTGGGGCAGCGAGCCTGCAGCAGCAACAGCCTGGTTGACCAGGCAAGAATCAGACGAGCCTGGCCCATGGCCGGGCTCCGAGAGTAGTGAAACTCTCGAAGTTCTTCAAAGGTATATCAAAGGTAATAGGTCGAGTGCTGACACCTAGTGTAGATGGCTGAGGTAGATCATCCAACACACTGGGTCGAGTGCTGACACCTGGTGTAGATGGTTGAGGTAGATCAACACACTGCTGACACCTGGCGTAGATGGTTGAGGTAGATCATCCAACACACTGGGTCGAGTGCTGACACATGGTTTAGATGCTTGAAGCAGATCACCCAAAACACTGGGTCGAGTGCTGACACCTGGTGTAAATGGTTAAGGTAGATCATCCAACACACTGGGTCGAGTGCAGACACCTGGTTTAAATGCTTGAAGCAGATCACCCAACACACTGGGTCGAGTGTTGACACCTGGTGTAAATGGTTAAGGTAGATCATCCGACACACTGGGTCGAGTGCTGACACCTGGTGTACCCCACTCATCAATCTTCTTAATTCTCATTCATCAGCAAATTTTCAAGTCAGTGATGGGTTTTATTTTAATTTTAGCTCAGCGCAAGACGTAGTAGAGGCTTGATTCTCCGTCTGCTGAGCGCAAGACAGATGCACTTCCCACCTGCACTCACCTAGATATGTCAGTGACTGAAACATGTTTCTTATATGCAGACTGCAACACTAACCCTCCAACTAATCATCCACTTGCCCTCCACCACATCATCCACCTACTAAATAATCATCCACTTACCCTTCATCCACTAACTAATCATCCACTTACCCTTCACTCACTAAGCATCCATTTACCCTTCGCCTACTAACTAATCATCCACTTACCTTTCACCCACTAACTAATCATCCACCTACCCCCCACCCACTAACCAATGGTCCACCTACCCTTCACCCACTGACTAATCATCCACTTGCCCTCCAAAACATCATCCACCCACTAACTAATCATCCATTTACCTTTCACACAATAACTAATCATCCACTTACCCTTCACTCACTAACTAATCATCCACTTACCCTTCACCCACTAACTAATCATCCACTTACCCTTCACCTACTAACTAATCATCCACTTACCCTTCACCTACTAACTAATCATACATTTACCCTTCACCCACTAACTAATCATTCACTTACCCTTCACTCACTAATCATCCACCTACCCCCCACCCACTAACCAATCATCCGCCTACACTCCACCCACTAGCCAATTATCAACCTACCCTCCACAGACTAAATAATCATCCACTCACCCCCCACCCACTAACCAATCATCCGGCTACCCTCCAGCCACTAGTCAATCATTCACTTACCCTTCACGCACTGACTAATCATCCACTTGTCCTCCAAAACATCATGCACCACTAACCAATCATCCATTTACCTTTCACCCACTAACCATCCACCTAATCTCCACCCACTAACCAATCATCAACCCACCCTCCATCAACTAATCAATCATCCAACAACCCTCCACACACTAACCAATCATCCACTTACCCTCCACCCACTACCCATGCATCCACTTACCCTCCACTCACTAACCATGCATCCACTTACCCTCCACCACACTAACCAATCATCCACCTACCCTCCACCCACTAAAAATCATCCACGTAGCCACCACCAACTAACCAATCATCCACCTACTCTCCACCCACTAACCAATCATCTACCTACCCTCCACCCACTAATCAATCATCCACTTACTCTCCACCCACTAACCAATCATACACCTATCCTCCACTCACTAACCAATCATCCACCTACTCTCCACCACACTAACCAATCATCCACCTATCCTCCACCCACTAACCAATCATCCACCTATCCTCCACCCACTAACCAATCATCCACCTATCCTCCACCCACTAACCAATCATACACCTATCCTCCACTCACCAATCGTCCACCTACTCTCCACCACACTAACCAATCATCTACCTACCCTCCACCTACTAACCAATCATCCACCTACTCTCCACCCACTAACCAATCATCCACCTATCCTCCACCCACTAACCAATCATCCACCTATCCTCCACCCACTAACCAATCATTCACCTACTCTCCACCACACTAACCAATCATCTACCTACCCTCCGCCCACTAACCAATCATCCACCTACCCTCCATCCACTAACCAATCATCCACCTACCCTCCAACCCACAAAGAAATCATCTACCAACCCTCCACCCACTAAATAATCATCTACCTACCCTCCACCCACTAACAAATCATCCACCTATCCTTCACCCACTAACCAATCATCCACCTATCCTCCACCCACTAACCAATCATCCACCTACTCTCCACCCACTAACCAATCATCTACCTACCCTCCACCCACTAAGAAATCCTCTATCTACCCTCCACCCACTAATCAATCATCCACCTATCCTGCACCCATTAACCAATCATCCACCCACCCTCCACCCACTAACCAATCATCCACCTACTCTTCACCCACTAACCAATCATCCACCTACCCTCCACCCACTAACCAATCTTCTACCTACCCTCCACCCACTAACCAATCATCTACTTACACTCCACCCACTAACCAATCATCTACCTACCCTCCACCCACTAACCAATCATCTACCTACCCTCCACCCACTAAGAAATCCTCTATCTACCCTCCACCCACTAACCAATTATCCACCTACCCTCCACTCCACCCACTACGAAATCATCTACCTACCCTCAACTCAACCCACTACGAAATCATCTACCTACCCTCCACCCACTAACCAATCATCCACCTACCCTTCACTCCACCCACTAACCAATCATCCACCTACCCTCCACCCACTAACCAATCATCCACCTACCCTCCATTCCACCCACTAACCAATCATCCACCTACCCTCCACCCACTAACCAATCATCCACCTACCCTCCACTCCACCCACTAACCAATCATCCACCTACCCTCCACTCCACCCACTAACCAATCATCCACCTACCCTCCACTTCACCCACTAACCAATCATCCACCTACCCTCCACTCCACCCACTAACCAATCATCCACCTACCCTCCACTCCACCCACTAACCAATCATCCACCTACCCTCCACTCCACCCACTAACCAATCATCCACCTACCCTCCACTCCACCCACTAACGAATCATCCACCTACCCTCCACTCCACCCACTAACCAATCATCCACCTACCCTCCACCCACTAACCAATCATCCACCTACCCTCCACTCCACCCACTAACCAATCATCCACCTACCCTCCACCCACTAACCAATCATCCACCTACCTTCCACCCACTAACCAATCATCCACCTACCCTCCACTCCACCCACTAACCAATCATCCACCTACCCTCCACTCCACCCACTAACCAATCATCTACCTACCCTCCACCCACTAACCAATCATCCACCTACCCTCCACTCCACCCACTAACCAATCATCTACCTACCCTCCACCCACTAACCAATCATCCACCTACCCTCCATTTCACATAATCTCCTTTCGCTATAACCCTAATTATTCCATTCAGAAAGAGAAGGAAGAGTAGGATTAACGAGGGAGGGAAGGAGGGAAGGTAAGACAGAGGAAGGGATGAGAGGAGTGAGGAGGGAAGAGGGAGAAGGGAGGATGAATGAGCAGAACGAATAAAGATGAGAAAAGGAAGAGGTGGAAGGGAGAATACTGATTTAAAATAAAAATGTCAAGGAACACAAGATAAAAAGTAAGAGGAAGACAGGGAAGTAGGGATGGGGGTCCTTGATGATGGGGTGAGTGAAGGGACTGGTGGGGTCCTTGATGATAGTGTGAAGGGACTGGTGGGGCCCTTATGATGGTTTGAAGGGACTGGTGGGGCCCTGATGATGGTGTGAAGGGACTGGTGGGGCCCTGATGATGGTGTGAAGGGACTGGTGGGGCCCTGATGATGGTGTGAAGGGACTGGTGGGGGCCCTGATGATAAGGTGAAGGGGCTGGGGGGCCCTAATGATGGTGTGAAGGGACTGGTGGGGCCCTGATGATGGTGTGAAGGGACTGGTGGGGGCCCTGATGATAAGGTGAAGGGACTGGGGGGCCCTAATGATGGGGTGAAGGGACTGGTGGGGCCCTAATGATGGGGTGAATGGACTGGTATAGCCCTGATGATAGGATGAAGGGACTGGTGGGACCCTGATGATAGGGTGAAGGAATTGGTGTGGCCCTGATGGTGTGAAGGGACTGGTGTGGCCCTGATGATAGGGTAAAGGGACTGGTGGAGCCCTAATGATGGGGTGAAGGGACTGGTGTGGACCCGATGATAGGGTGAAGGGGCTGGTGGGGCCCTAATGATGGGGTGAAGGGACTGGTGGGGCCCTAATGATGGGGTGAAGGGACTGGTGGGGCCCTAATGATGGGGTGAAGGGACTGGTGTGGCCCTGATGATAGGGTGAAGGGACTGGTGGGGCCCTAAGGATGGGGTGAAGGGACTGGTGTGGCCCCGATGATAAGGTGAAGGAACTGGTGGGGCCCTAATGATGGGGTGAAGGGACTGGTGGGGCCCTAATGATAGGGTGAAGGAACTGGTGTGGCCCTGATGATAGGGTGAAGGGACTGGTGGGGCCCTGATGGTGTGAAGGGACTGGTGTGGCCCTGATGAAAGGGTGAAGGGACTGGTGTAGCTCTAATGATGGGGTGAAGGGACTGGTGGGACCCTGATGATAGGGTGAAAGGACTGGTGGGGCCCTAATAATGGAGTGAAGGGACTGGTGGGGCCCTGATGATAGGGTGAAGGGACTGGTGTGGCCCTGATGATGGTGTGAAGGGACTGATGTGGCCCTGATGATAGGGTGAAGGGACTGGTGGGGCCCTAATGATGGTGTGAAGGGACTAGTGGGGCCCTGATGATAAGGGGAAGGGACTGGTGGGGCCCTAATGATGGGGTGAAGGGACTTGTCGGGCCTTGATGATAGGATGAAGGGACTGGTGGGGCCTTGATGGCCCGGTAGCCTGGTGGCTAAAGCTCCCGCTTCACACACGGAGGGCCCGGGTTCGATTCCCGGCGGGTGGAAACATTTCGACGCGTTTCCTTACACCTATTGTCCTGTTCACCTAGCAGCAATTAGGTACCTGGGTGTTAGTCGACTGGTGTGGGTCGCATCCTGGGCGACAAGATTGAGGACCACAACGGAAATAAGTTAGACAGTCCCCGATGACGCACTGACTTTCTTGGGTTATTCTGGGTGGCTAACCCTCCGGGGTTAAAAATCCGAACGAAATCTTATCTTATCTTATAATGGTGTGAAGGAACTAGTGAGGCCCTGATGATGGGGTGAAGGGACTGGTGGGACCCTGATGAGGTGAAGGGACTGGTGGGGCCCTGATGATGGGGTGAAGGGACTAGTGCGGCCCTGATGATAATGTGAAGGGACTGGTGGGGACCTGATGATGGTGTGAAGGGACTGATGGGGACCTGATGATGGGGTGAATTGACTGGTGGAACCCTGATGATGGGTGAAGGGACTGGTGCGACCCTGATTATGGGCGAAAGGAGAAACTCATGGGGTTCGTGGAAGATGATTGTGTTGAGGGAGGAACTTATGGGGCTGAAGGGGAAATTCATGGGGTGGGTGGATGATAATGGGGTTGAGGGAGGGAGGAACTCATGGAGTTGAGGGGAGAGGAGGAACTCGTGGGGTGGGTGGAAGATAATGGGATTGAGGAAGGGAGGAACTCATGGAGTTGAGGGGAGAGGAACGAATGGGGTGGGTGGAAGATAATGGGATTGAGGAAGGGAGGAACTCATGGAGTTAAGGGGAGAGGAACGAATGGGGTGGGTGGAAGATAATGGGGTTGAGGAGAGAGGGGGGACTCATCAAACAGCGTACATATTTAAGCGCACATTAAGGCAAGCCTTGGATGGTGGATTACACAGATCTCTTGATTTACACACTGGGCCAGCAAGACGATGAGCGGGTAGCTCAGATTTACACTGACTGGAGCTCAGCACTTGTTCTCGCCCACCAGGGTAAAAACTCAACCCACATGGTAAACCCACCCACACTCAACCCACATGGTCAACCCAACCACACTCAACCCACATGGTCAACCCAACCACACTCAACCCACATGGTCAACCCAACCACACTCAACCCACATGGTCAACCCACCCACACTCAACCCACATGGTCAACCCACCCACACTCAACCCACATGGTCAACCCAACCACACTCAACCCACATGGTCAACCCAACCACACTCAACCCACATGGTCAACCCAACCACACTCAACCCACATGGTCAACCCAACCACACTCAACCCACATGGTCAACCCAACCACACTCAACCCACATGGTCAACCCAGCCACACTCAACCCACATGGTCAACCTGTCAGCATAGTTGCTGATCCCTGTCTTATATAGCATAGCTTATTAGTATCATCCATGTGCTTTAGATAGGAGATCCCTTTTAGGCCTGTGACTGTTGTGTGACATCACGGGATGCGCATGTGCACGTTTGTACCTCTGCCCTGGTCTCAGACGGCATGTAGACCTACAGGCGAAGACAGGCAGAGGCTGGGCTCCACATTCATCATCACAGTCCGACAATATATGTTACCATCCAACAAGTGTGTCTACCTTCAACCCTCGATATCTCCATTAAGAACCCCTACGATAAATGGTGACAGCAGTGTGGGCGTAAAATTGATAATTACGCCGATGTACGGAGATTTCTTTCGACCAGCAAGACGGCCAGGCCATTTCGTGTCACCAGTAGGCCGACCTACCCCAGCCAGCTACCTCAAGCCAATTCTCCCGCCCAAGCTCCTACCAGCTTCTACACCATCCACTGGTCAGTCTCTTTGTATTAGTGTTTATCTGCTTATTTTCATCACTCCCGAGGGGTTGACCCGAGTTTGCAAAATAAGCCAGTTTCCAGTCTGTGGTAGGGGAGTCCAGTCCAGCCTAGTCTACTTCATCCAGTTCTTTTGCCTGCCAAGCCAGCTTCCACCTCTGCTGTGCTCATCGTGAGAAGTTGTCAAGCTATTCTGTGTGAAGGGTTAAGATAAGCCAGCTAGCAACTAACCCAGGTGTCTTACCCCAGTACTCAAGCAAGCCACGTGAGTAGTCTTCATCGCTTGTGATTCAAGCTCCAAGCAATTCTGAGTGTTCTTTTTCATCCTTGTGGTGTTGTGGTATTTTGTGGGTTTTTTTAAGCCAGTCGGCTTAGAATTATCTTCGCGGCAGTGTGGCTGTCCTCAGTGGGGCTTACGCCGTTCAACCCATAGACCCAACCACCCACGACCACGTGTGTCTCACCATTGCCGGTCTTAGCCCTGTTTCAGCCCACTCAATCGACACCGGCCTCAGCCCTGCTCAACCCACTCACCAAACCACTACCACTGTGTTATTGTACTCTTATTACGGGTACTAGTACCATATTTTAAGGACCACATAGGGGGTCAAGAGCTAGAGTGTGTCTTCGACAGTGGCGCCAACCGTTGAAAGCCTCCTGTGTGTGTCTATCGTCGATTTAAGCGCAAATTCTTCGAGTGTGGAGAGAAGTCAGTGATCGTAGTCAGCCACCAGTCTCCTCTACCCTCCACCTCCAACCTTCCACCATCAACCTCATTCTTCACCAAGTCGTTACAGCGATAATTAATATTTTTTTTTCATAGAGACATTTGCGAGTGTTGAGACATTTCTTTTGTGTTTCCAGTGATTTTTCTCTTAGTGACATTCAGTGACTCTTGATCAGACTCAGTGTTTGTTTGCAATAATCTTTTAGTCTCCTTAATTCAGTGTTAATTTTTCGTGCATTATCTTATGTCTGTTGTGTGTCTTTTTATACACTTGAAGTAAGTACCTTAGTGTTTTTCCTTTGTTGTGTGTGCAACATATGAGCAGTATAGAACTTGTGTTCCCACTTCAGAATCACCTTGTGTTCTCAGTATTCCAGTGAAGTATTTCAGTAATTTATCAGCTATATTCTGCATCACAACTCAGTGTTGTCTGTTATGTTTTTTTTTTCTTCCCAGCATTTGTGTATTTTTGTTTTGTTCCCTGTGTGTTGAACATTCTTGTGTTCATATTCTTTCATTTAGCCAGTGTCTAATTTGTCTTATTTCCACAGACAATAGTGCCATTATTTTGTGCAAGCAAGAAATAATTTTTTACAAAATTTTTCACACATCAAGTTTCATTGCAAGAAAATTCTAGTATTGTGTTTATGTTTATGTAAGTGTTCAAGCTTTTTTGTTCTGTGTTTTAGCACCTATTATTTTTTCATGTTTTATTGGACAAATTCACTCTTAGTGCAATTTTTAAGTTCTTCTTTTAGAGTAAATTGTTCTTTTGCTTGTTAAGTGTTGTTTAAGTTGCAGTTAAGAGTTAAAGTGTTCATTCCTTGATATATTTCTTTTCGTGTGTGTGTAATAATTTTTTTTTTATTGCACATTGACTCATTTTGCAATAATTCTTGTGCAAATATTGTGTTGCTATTAAAGTTTTCTTGCAGAAAATTTTATGCAGTACTTGTTGATTAGCAATTGTAATTTTGCAACATTGCTACAATTTATTTCAGTGCAGTTTCTTATGCTCTGTTCTGTGCATAATATTTTATTCTTTGTGTACCATTTTATTCTCTTTTTAGTGAATTGTTTTTGCTCAGTTTTTCTTAATTGTGCACAAGATTTATTGAGTCCATTTTAACATTTTTTTTTTGATTGATTTATCATTTTGTTGTGTATTTTCCTGTTGCATTGAAAGTAAAGACAACTCACTGTGCCATTTATTCAATTTAAAGTAAAAGTTGAGCAAATCAGATTTGAGTAAAGTACAAGTTCTCTTGATTTTCAAGTGTTGTTTGTTCAGTTGCATATTTTTCTTGTGTGAGTTCTTTGCTTACTGTGTGACCTGTCAATTTTTAATTACTTATGCAGAATAGTTAAGCATTTTCTTCCCGTTTAAGCTTATTGTGTCATTCTCTCCATTTTTTTTTTTTTTTTTGCCTTATGCCCTTCAGTAAGTTCACTGAGAAGATGTCCCAGTCACTTTTGAACGTTCACTTAGTGTATCTTGCCAGTCAAAGTCAATATGAATCAGTCCACAGTACCAACATTTCCTTACTGACTGAAAGACAATACCTAGCCCTTGAGCAATGTGTTTGTTCCCACAGCCTGTATCTGAGATTTGTTAAAGTGCTGTGAAATGTTAAGTTCAGATTAAGTTCCTATAGATCCCTGAATTACTTATTAACGTAGCCCAGCGGTCAGGCACTAGTAACTCTGTCACTCCTATCTGTGTTCCACCTACACCTTCAGACTTGCAAGATAGTGTTCCGTTGCCTCAAGTGTCCGAGGACACTCAGACTGCCTTGAGTGCACAGCCTATCCCTGCAATGACTGCTAGTTCGAGTAGTAGTTTCTCCACAGGGGATGCCTTGTCAGAAAACGATTACTTGAAACTAGTAATGCCATCTCTTGTTGATGTGACATGCTGTCTGCAGAAAGACGTCTCTGTTACAGCTAGTGTTCTCACTAGAGTGTCTGTTGTTGTTCCTAATGTTCCAGATGGTGATCCCATCCTAGTTGACAGTAATCAGTGCATTGTTAGAAGTTATTTCTCGAGTAACTTTCACATGTTAACGTTTGTAAGTGTAGTTTCTTTATAGTTGATACCTCGTGTCACTGTGTGCGACTCAGAATGTCAGCATTGTTGACCGTGTTCATTTATTTTCTCCTGTGCTTGCAGTTTGAGATAGTAGATTCGTTCTCCCTTGCTCATATTGCGTGTTATAGCGTTAATTTTTTCAACCGGGGGGAGTCATCCACTCCACCGAGTTTGTTCATTCCTCCAGTAAGAAAGAACCGATCCCTTGTGTTCTGGTGATTAAATTCCTGCTGCAGGAAGATCTTATTCTTACTGTGAAGCCACCAGCACCCATTAGTGACTTTGTAATGAGCCAAGAATTACTGTATCGAACAGCCGAGTTGGATACTCCAAGCAGAAGAGTTTACCAGTTAGTAATTCCACAGTCACTAGTGAATGTAGCTCTACAGCTAGTTCATGATGCACCAGGTGTTGCACACCCTGGTATGGATCGTTCTGTGAAACAAGCCAGAATGAAATACTTTTGGCCACGTATGGCAACTGACATTTCCGAGTATGTTAAGAAATGTAGTGTCTGTATGCAACATAAAGGAAATGTCAATGGTCCTAATCCAATCCAAGTGTACCCAACCACTAGCGAACCGTGGGAAAGAGTTGCCCTTGACTTGTTAACCAATTTTAAATGTTCCCTCCAAGGCAACAAACATCTGTGTGTTATATACACAAATAACCCGCACATAAAAGACAGAAGCTTACGACGACGTTTCGGTCCGACTTGGACCATTGACAAAGTCCATTGTCAATGGTCCAAGTCGGACCGAAACGTCGTCGTAAGCTTCTGTCTTTTATGTGCGGGTTATTTGTGTATCGTTCCAGTCACGGTATTGTGCCTTTTTGTTATTTATCTGTGTGTTATGGTAGACCATTTCACCAGATATTGTGAGTTAGTTCCTATTTGCAGATAAGACTGCAGAGACAGTAGCTAAAGCGTCTAAAGAACGCATTATCTGCAGGCATACCACCCCAAAGTCCTTAGTAACAGATAATGGAGGTGAATTCTGTAATGAGATTCTTGAAAATCTGTGTACTTTATACAAGATCTCTAAATCCACCATTGTTCCTCATCATCCTGCCAGCAATGGGTTAGCCGAACGAACCAATAAGAAAGTACTTGATGTCCTGAGAGCCACTATCAACCCCAATAGTGAAACTTGGGATGAAGTCATACCAGATGTCCAGTGTGCCATAAATTCTGCTTACAATGCTTCCATAGGTGATACTCCACATTATGCATTGTATGGTGTAGACAAGCGCTTACCCTATGAGTTGTTATATTCCACTCCGAAACCTAATTACAACCCTGATGATTTCATAGCAACTCGTACCAGCATAGCTCAAAGTGTTTTTAGAAGAATCCGTGAAACACTTCACAAATCAACAGCAGAATTTACTAGAGTAACTAATAGCCATGCTAAGCCATCAAAAGTAAAAGTAGGTTCAAGAGTAATGCTGACAAATTTCAACAAAACATCCGAAATGCCTAAGCTCGATCAAAAGTTTGTCGGACCTTATCGAGTTGTAGAACATATCTCTGGTAATAAGTGTAAGGTTAGAGAAATTAGTACTGGCAAGTACAAAGAATCACATTTAGATCATATGAAATTAGTATGCGATGTTGATGATATTGCTACCCAGACTAATGTGACAGATGCTGAAAATCCTCTTGACTCTGTACCCTCTACCTCAAATACTCAGTCAGATAACCCACCTGAATGTCGTTACTCCTTGTGTACTCGACAGGTAATGAGAAACCCACAAGTATCTTTTGTAGATACTCGTTCAGATCTCCCTCAATCAAGGCATGTGTTAGCCATTGCAGAGGAATTCGATCCTCCCAGAGATGATAACCATTCTGCATATGTAAACCTCACCCTCGCAGAATTGGGTTTAAATGCACATAGTCTATATAACTAGATGTCCGAGATGAAGTAAATTGTCAACTGTTTGTTATTAACTGATTAGTTTTTTCAGAATTTTTTTTTTGTATTCACGTTCCCTCTGTGTTCTGAGAATTGACAGTAATAGTCTGAGTGCACCAGATGCCTTTACTGTTAATTTCACCTTGTATATATATATTTATTCTTCCTCAGAATCCGTAGAGTGCATGAATACAGATCGATCGATCAATTCCATCCATATTGTACAATGATTTGATCTTATAGTTGGTAATGCATTACGTTAAAAGTGATTACGTTAACACCCATTACATAAAACTCATTTTGTTAACATCCATTATGATACCATCCATTAGTTCTAAGTTATATATGAATTTGTTATTGTATAGAATCAGCCCAGAACCGCCTGCCTGTTCAGCCTATAGATAGTAGTGTATGTCGAGACGACATACGTAACATGACCGAGCTGTCAGCATAGTTGCTGATCCCTGTGTTATATAGCATAGCTTATTAGTATCATCCATGTGCTTTAGATAGGAGATCCCTTTTAGGCCTGTGACTGTTGTGTGACGTCACGGGATGCGCATGTGCACGTTCGTACCTCTGCCCCGGTCTCAGACGGCGTGTAGACCTACAGGCGAAGACAGGCAGAGGCTGGGCTCCACATTCATCATCACAGTCCGACAATATATGTTACCATCCAACAAGTGTGTCTACCTTCAACCCTCGATATCTCCATTAAGAACCCCTACGATAAACCCAACCACACTCAACCCACATGGTAAACCCAACCACACTCAACCCACATGGTCAAACCAGCCACACTCAACCCACATGGTCAACCCAACCACATTCAACCCACATGGTCAACCCAACCTTCCAACCACACTCAACCAACATGGTCAATTCAACCTTCCAACCACACTCAACCAACATGGTCAACCCAACCCTCCAACCACACTCACCCAACATGGTCAACCGAACCTTCCAACCACACTCAACTAACATGGTCAATCCATCCCACCAACCACACTCCACCCACATGGTCAACCCAACCCTCCAAACACATTCAACCAACATGGTCAACCCAACCTCCCAACCACACTCAACCAACTTGGTCAACCCAATCTTCCAAAAACACTCAACCAACATGGTCAACCCAACCTTCCAACCACACTCAACCAACATGGTCAACCCAACCTTCCAACCACACTCAACCCACATGGTCAACCCAACCACACTCAACCCACATGGTCAACCCAACCACATTCAACCAACATGGTCAACCAAACCTTCCAACCACACTCAACCAACATGGTCAATTCAACCTTCCAACCACACTCAACCAACATGGTCAACCCAACCCTCCAACCACACTCACCCAACATGGTCAACCCAACCTTCCAACCACACTCAACCAACTTGGTCAACCCAATCTTCCAAAAACACTCTACCAACATGGTCAACCCAACCTTCCAACCACACTCAACCAACATGGTCAACCCAACCTTCCAACCACACTCAACCCACATGGTCAACCCAACCACACTCAACCCACATGGTCAACCCAACCACATTCAACCAACATGATCAACCGAACCTTCCAACCACACTCAACCAACATGGTCAATTCAACCTTCCAACCACACTCAACCAACATGGTCAACCCAACCCTCCAACCACACTCACCCAACATGGTCAACCCAACCTTCCAACCACACTCAACCAGCATGGTCAATCCATCCCTCCAACCACACTAACCCACATGGTCAACAAAACCCTCCAAACACACTCAACCAACATGGTCAACCCAACCTTCCAACCACACTCAACCAACATGGTCAACCCAACCTTCCAACCACACTCAACCAACATGGTCAACCCAACCTTCCAACCACATTCAACCAGCATGGTCAATCCATCCCTCCAACCACACTAACCCACATGGTCAACAAAACCCTCCAAACACACTCAACCAACATGGTCAACCCAACCTTCCAACCACACTCAACCAACTTGGTCAACTCTATCTTCCAAAAACACTCAACCAACATGGTCAACCCAACCTTCCAACTAGACTCAACCAACATGGTCAACCCAACCTTCCAACCACACTCAACCCACATGGTCAACCCAACCACACTCAACCCACATGGTCAAACCAGCCACACTCAACCCACATGGTCAGCCCAACCACATTCAACCAACATGGTCAACCCAACCTTCCAACCACACTCAACCAACATGGTCAATTCAACCTTCCAACCACACTCAACCAACATGGTCAACCCAACCCTCCAACCACACCCAACATGGTCAACCCAACCTTCCAACCACACTCAACCAGCATGGTCAATCCATCCCTCCAACCACACTAACCCACATGGTCAACCCAACCCTCCAAACACACTCAACCAACATGGTCAACCCAACCTTCCAACCACACTCAACCAACATGGTCAACCCAACCTTCCAACCACACTCAACCAACATGGTCAACCCAGCCCTTCAACCACACTCAACCAACATGGTCAACCCAACCTTCCAACCACACTCAACCAACATGGTCAACCCAGCCCTCCAACCACACTCAACCAACATGGTTAACCCAACCATCCACACACACTCAACCAACATGGTCAATCCATCCCTCCAACCACACTCAACCCACATGGTCAACCCAACCTTCCAACCACACTCAACCAACTTGGTCAACCCAACCTTCCAACCACACTCAACCAACATGGTCAACCCAACCTACCAACCACACTCAACCAACATGGTCAACCCAACCTTCCAACCACACTCAACCAACATGGTCAACCCAACCTTCCAACCACACTCAACCAACATGGTCAACCCAACCCTCCAACCACACTCAACCAACATGGTCAACCCAACCCTCCAACCACACTCAACCAACATGGTCAACCCAACCCTCCAACCACACTCAACCAACATGGTCAACCCAACCCTCCAACCACACTCAACCAACATGGTCAACCCAACCCTCCAACCACACTCAACCAACATGGTCAACCCAACCCTCCAACCACACTCAACCAACATGGTCAACCCAACCCTCCAACCACACTCAACCAACATGGTCAACCCAACCTTCCAACCACACTCAACCAACATGGTCAACCCAACCTTCCAACCACACTCAACCAACATGGTCAACCCAACCTTCCAACCACACTCAACCAACATGGTCAACCCAACCTTCCAACCACACTCAACCAACATGGTCAACCCAACCCTCCAACCACACTCAACCAACATGGTCAACCCAACCTTCCAACCACACTCAACCAACATGGTCAACCCAACCCTCCAACCACACTTAACCAACATGGTCAACCCAACCCTCCAACCACACTCAACCAACATGGTCAACCCAACCCTCCAACCACACTCAACCAACATGGTCAACCCAACCCTCCAACTTGAAGCGGTGTCGATACACAAGCAAATGTTCATTAAAAAAAATCATGTTATCCGCATCAACTTCTGCGAGGCAGCGCCCTCACAGCCCGGTCCCAAACCAGGCTGATCGACCAGGCTGTTGTTACCCGCCTTCCGCACCCCAGCATACACACCATAGACCGACTGATCAAGGATTGACTTTAGGAACTTAAAAAGTTCTCGCTTGAAGACGACTAAGAGTATGTCGATAATTCCCCTTATGCATGAAGGGAGGATGATGAAAAATCTTAGAGTTTTGGTCCCTTTACACTTACTGAACTGTCTAGTAACGAATGCAATCTGTATAATATATATTGGAGGCATAGGTAACGTGCACCGTCTGACAATTCTCTTGCACTGAAAAGGAGTGATCTCAGTGTGCAGGTTTGAGACCAATCCCTCCAGAACTTTCCAGGTGTAAGTTATGACTTAGGTTTTGTATCACAGTGTCTTTATTACGACAACGTTTCGCTCTACGTAGATCTCTATCATAGTCAATGGTTGACTTGATAAAGCTCTATACAAAGCGAAACATTCACAATAAAATCTTTGTATTGTGAGTGATACCAACGTTTTAAGAACGAAAATATCGTTAGCACTGCCGGGTGTAAGCCGCCTTTCTAGATTATTTCAATATTGTTGGCTACACAGTCGTTAAAATAAGTTAATTTACTTTAACCCGAGCCAGATTACAAATAAATCCTTGCAAAGGCTTACACAGGGAAGAAATAACGAATAGTACAACTCACATTCTATTTGGAAGCTACGTTGACACCTCCAGAGTACCTGTGATGCGAACGTTATTTGCAGTGAATCAATGGACCGTACATTGAAAGATCTCAAGTGTTACTATCACAACTGTGCAAGGAAAGTGATAGGTTGGATAACTAGAACCTTCAAAACAAGAGATGCCAAGTCAGTGATGATACTTATCAGTCACTTGTTCTCTCTAGACATGAATGTTGTTATACACTAACAGCCAAACACTAACAAACCAAACAGCAGATCTGGAGAATGTACAGGGAACCTTCACTGCTCGTATAAATTCAGTCAGTCACCTAAATTGCTGGGAACACCTAAAGTTCCTCGAAGTGTACTCCTTGGAATGTTGCACACCGAAATCAATCTCTAAGAAAGCAGAGAGACTGGGAAGGTAGTGGTAATAAAGTGTAAGAGTATACGGACAGTATGTAAATAAGAAACACAATGTGTGTGCTTTCAGTGGACTGCAAAGGGCCAACATCAACAGCCTGAAAAATCGGGCCGTCAACCGGGGGGCCTGGACTGGAATTAGGCCGCGGGGGCAGTGACCCCCAGAAGTGTTTACAGGCAAACTTTCAGGCTCAGTACTGACCTGCCCTGCATCGTTCAGCCCCGCCCAGCACCTGTGGGTTTGAACAGACCCAGCATGCCACACAAGTCTTACCAACCTGCCTATCCTACCATGTCTCAGCTCTCACGTTAAATCTCCACCCACCCCATCCCTCCCCCTCTCCCTCCCTAGCACCAGGAACACACATGCCACATCAACACCACCTCGAGCCAAAGATACTCAACAACACAGACATGCCACATCAACACCCAGACAGCTTCAAGAACAAAACTCGTTGCCAATAATGTCATAACTGGGTCTAGCCTTGTACCTGGTGATGGTTCTGGGAGTCACTGGCAGAACCAGGTCTCTAGTGAGTGGCCAACCCAAGCCTCAAGTATCAATATCGGAAGAACGAAAAGAGATAAATAGGATGACGAAAGAGAGAGAGAGAGAGAGAGAGAGAGAGAGAGAGAGAGAGAGAGAGAGAGAGAGAGAGAGAGAGAGAGAGAGAGAGAGAGAGAGAATGAATGAATGAATCCAAAGTCAGCTGTGTGGTAGCACTGGACATTACTGGTGCTTTCGACCGGGTGTGACACCAGGGCCTCCTAGCAAAACTTCAAGCACTGGGAATTGCAGGCTCTACGCTATGTCTCCTCAGTGATTACCTTCATGGTAGCTCTCTAAGTGTAGTTCTCAATGGAACGGAATCAGCAAGACCAACACTGAGGCAAGTGTTCCACAAGGAAGCATGCTGGGATCATTGTTATGGAATGTCTACTTCAACGACCTTCTTCATCTCATCCCAGAATCACATGCTTATGCAGATGACTGTACACTGACATTCACTTATCCAAGAGAAGAAATGCCAGCTGCTCTAAGCTACATCAATCACCAGCTAAGAGCTATATCAGCTTGGGGAAATAGATGGCAAGTAACATTTACACCTGAGAAAACGCAAATGATGATCGTCTCTACGCACCATGATGGCAATGCTGGTGCAGTAGTAAGGATGAATGGAAGGGTGTTGGCACCTGGAGAAGAAGTTGATATCCTTGGGGTGAAATTTGACTCAAAACTAACCATGAAGAACCATGTTGTAAATCTAGCAAACAAGGCAGCCAGGAAGCTTACAGCACTTCGCCGTATCTCGCATCTGCTTGACAGTAGGGGTTGCAAGATTCTGTACGAGGCACAAATACGCTCACACCCTGAGTATGCTCCACTTTCTTTGTTTGCCTGCCCCCCCTCCCCACTCATCTGCGACTGCTTGACAGAGAGGAGAACAGAGCAAGACGTCTCATCTCTCGCCTGGACTCATCCTGGATAGATCTGTCATTTCAGCAGAGCCTTCAACACAGGAGGGATGTGGGTGGCCTTACTGTTATGTACAAGGCCAATATTGTCAAAGTACCACACTTGGACCCACTTCGAGGACAGCGTGAAACAAGCTTTTATGCCACAAGACGGGGAGAAAGCAGCAACTTCACTCTGACTGTACCCTTCTTCAGAACATCACTCCATCTGAGGTCATATATACCCAGGATGACTCGAGTATGGAACACATTCTGGAACACATTCGTACAACATAATGATGTCAACGAGATAACGTCAGTTGATCAAATGAAAATGCTGGCCCACAGATGGCTCCAACTTCATCCTGTTCCCTACTTGTATGTCTCATAACAATAAAAATGCTTTCAAATGAACTGATGTATGTAACAGCTCTTAGCTTTTCAATAAAGTTAGGAATCCTTAACCTGTAAATAGATTGTCAATTAAACTAGAGATCCTTAACCTTGTCAAACCCTGTGTAAAAAAAAAAAGAGAGAGAGATGTAGACAGCCTGTACTGTCTGCACAGACAGACAGCCTATGCTGTCTGCCAGCTTAGTTCATATTTCGCAGCACTAAGGTGCTGCCCTCTGTAGCCAGGCCTCTCGGTGGGCACGCCAGCCTGCCTGCCCTTGCCTCTGTCTCACTCTGGCGACACACTTCACTCAGTCAAGAAGGCATACTCTCTCTCCCTCATGGGCATGGTCCTCCCAGGCCATGGGCACAACACACAAGCCTGTGTACCCACCACGACTTAACAATAAAGTAAGAAGCCTCCGAAGACGCATCATTTACTCACTGCTACCAGAACACCAAACAAACTCGTTATAAATGGTGGGAAGCGGTGGTCACAGCAGTTGTGTTTGCCCGGAGAGAGGAAGGAAGGAATGAAGTCATCTTCACTTCATCACTCCATGCAAGACGCATCCGTCTCTCAGCGAGTTATCCTGATGTCGTGTCTGCACATTTCAGCATCCAGACACAGGTACAAGCAGGATCCAGCCAAAATTTGGCAAATTTCTTCGACCCCACGCTACAGCGTCCCACGCTGTTTCTCAAGTCACGTGTTCAGCGTCTCTTGTATGTTCTGCTGTTGTTGTTCAGCTCAGCACAGCTATTTCAGCAAGCCAGAGGTGAGTTTTGTGGTGATTTCTGTGTCCAGTGTGAGCTCCACATGTTTGTGGGTGGGGGAGGAGGATGAGGAAGTGGCCGTTCCTCACCTTGCCCATGTTCGCCCTACTCACGCTCAGCCGTCTACCATACACTCACCACTGCCCACTCCCTCTGCTGTGTTTTCTGCTGTTTTTCGTATGATTCATTGCCAGAGCTGTGTATCCGAGTGCCCGAGGCCACTCGAAGCCACGTAGATCAGCATGCGACGTAGATCACGACGCCACGTGGATCCCGACACCACGTTGGGTGAGGGCGATGTCATGTGGATCTACAAGCTACGTGAGTTACCAGATGTCCCAGACCTCATGCTGTGGTCTGCTGCCCGCATCACACTGACATCACCGATGCTGCTGCCCGACTTCATGACGTCATGATGTCTGCCTGACGTCACCTCGAGATGTCTGCTGACGTCACCTCGCAACATCACATGATGTCACATCGAGTGTTTCTAGTAATTATTTCAGTATTGTCGAGAAGATTGAGAGAAGATATATGTCGTGTGTTAATTAATTCCTCTCAGTCAGTGTTCTCACATGTTAGTGTACCGCCTGTACCGTGGGTGTGTGTAGTCTCCATGTGTCCAGTGAGGTCTGAGCCAGACCTGAGTAGCACCACTGTGCTAAGTTACCCGATGTGACCAGTGTGTTTGACAGCTGTTATCAATCAGCCCCTGAGCGTATGAGCCCCCTTGTACAGAAAGCTTTTATGCTCGTCGATCGTAATGTTCTGCAGAATCGTACCTGCTACGATTCCCATCGAGATTTGTTTCACTTCACCTCCAGACCTTCAGAGTGCAGTTATATGCAGAGAAACAAGTCTGGGGACGCTTAGACTAACCTCTGCTATAACTCCAACTGCCGAGAGAATGACACTCGTCAAGCCGCAGTTAGCCCTGTCGGCAGGTGCTGTGTCAGCCTCGTGTCAAGCTTCAGTGAGCAGCCTGCACAAAGATGATGTCACTTTGACTGCTAGCTCGCTCACTGCAGTCTGGTGTATGATGTTACAACTCCCAGATGTTTCGCCCAGTTGTCTCTGCCACGACTCGCTCCACGACTCACTCCACACTCGCCGGCAGTGACAGCCCAGTGACAGTACCAGTCGAGAAGTGTCCTCCTGAGTCGCTTGCCAGAAGTCCTGCCCAGTTGCCGAGTTTTGTCGACGCCTCACTCGAGGGCACCAGCATGTCGTGCCCCAGGTTGAGCGAGGGCACCAGCATGTCGTGCCCCAGGTTGAGTGAAAACCTGCAGCGACTCCTACGATGTCTGCTTCACCGTTCCAGAGGAGACCGTAACCTGTTACGTCACAGCTCAGCTGCAGCGATGTCTCCTGTGTTGCAGTATCTGTCCAGACGCAGGAAGGCGTGCAGTGTTGCCCTTCGATGCTCACTGCCTATGACCACGATGTTTAGCACACCCCACGTTTTTTTCTTCCCGCCCTGTAGGAAGTTTTTTTTCCATGTCCATATGTATATATATGTTTTTATTTTGTGTTCTGTGCCCTGTTCCTACGAGATAGAGGTAGTTTTTTTTACCACCAGTATTGTCACGTTGGGACGATGCGAGGTAGGTGGCCGAGCGTATGTAGACAGCCTGTACTGTCTGCACAGACAGCCTATGCTGTCTGCCAGCTTAGTTCATATTTTGCAGCACTAAGGTGCTGCCCTCTGTAGCCAGGCCTCTCGGTGGGCACGCAAGCCTGCCTGCCCTTGCCTCTGTCTCACTCTGGCGACACCCTTCACTCAGTCAAGAAGGCCTACTCTCTCTCACTCGTGGGCATGGCCCTCCCGGGCCATGGGCACAACACACAAGCCTGTGTACCCACCACGACTTAACAATAAAGTAAGAAGCCTCCGAAGACGTATCATTTACTCCCGCTACCAGAACACCAAACAAACTCGTTATAGAGAGAGAGAGAGAGAGAGAGAGAGAGAGAGGAGTCCCAGCAGCAGAACCTGCGGACAAATCAACAAAATACAGGAGGTGCAACAAATAGGAGTCCACCCTCCCAGGCACCTAGGCAGTGCTCTCGCTGTCTCCGGAAGGGGTACACTGCTAACAACTGCCTGCGAGATACCAGGTGCAATTACTGCCACAAGAAAGGACATCAGGAGGATCAATGTCGGAAGAAAAAGGAACTTGACAGACAGGACCACCTGTTTAGAGACCTGTTCTCGGAACAAACCAGCAGGATCTCTGAATTGGTGAACACACTCACACGTCACCCACTCAGCTACTCCTATCTCAGCCCAGCAGGTGGTACTGTGCTTTATACAAGACCACATACCTACATCCCTGCAGCTGCCTCGGTGCCCTACCTCTCTCAAGGGCAGGCACCTTACACACCCACCACCTCAAGCTGAACACATCATGAGGAGCCAGTCTATCAGCATCCTGTCGGCCAACATTAGGGTCCATTACTAATGTTGGAGAGCTCACACACAGTTTTATTAACCCTCGACATCCCGACATGATAGCTGTTGTTGAAACATTTTTGGACGACGGGACTCCAGAAAATTTTGCAAGAATTGCTGGCTACACCTCATAGATGAGAAGAGACAGGCAAGGGCAAGGAGGAAGTATTGCTGTGTGCTTCTCTAAAAGTGTACATGCCCAGCACATTGATGTTGCCATCCCTATTCATCTTGAAATGATGCTCTTCAAGCTATGCATAAACACTAGTACCTCTATACTAGTATGTGCAAATCTACAGACCTCAGTGGGAACATGCAGACCCCCATCAACTTCCTAATGGAAAACGTGGACTACCTTCTGATCTAACACAACTGTCAACATATATAATTGTTGGTGACCTCAATCAACACCTTATACAGAGGGGCTTTGATGACCTTCTTGCAGTATTTGACATGAGAAACTTTATTGATTTCCCTACTCACATCTTTGGCTCCTCTCTTGACCCAGTAGTGAGTGATCTGGCAGAAGGTATAGTCACTTGTCAACCCCTCGGCTACGTTGGATCATCTGACCACAAGGCTGTTTTTACGACACTTAAGATCCCAACAGAACGAGGTGAGGAGTCCACACGCACAACCTCGCTATGGGAAAGAGGTAATTGGCCAGTCCTTTGCTCTGAGCTCGCCACCACCGACTGGAATGTTCTTCTCCAAAGGGATGTTGACAACCAAGTGAAAGCCTTCACCGGGCACATCCTTAATCTATAACAAGAACACATTCCTCACCGGCAATATGTGACGAAGTCCTGGTTTGGGTTTCGTTGCAGAGAGGCTGCTACTGCTAGGTACATAGCATGGCGAAGGTATAAGAAACATCCTACCACCTACAACTTGCACAGGCTAGCCTGTAGGCATATGAGTGAAGTTCAAAAGTGAGCCATCGCTAAATTCGTCTTGAAGCCAAACATGATGCCTTAAGCTGTGTTGATAACTTAGTCACACAGAACACTCTCACAAATTATTTACGTTGATGGCTCTGTTCACCAGTCCACTGGTGCAGCTGGTAGTGCTGCTGTTGTCATACAGAGTGATGGCTCTCATAAAGAAATTGGAGCACGCATCAATAACTGGGCCTCTACCCTTCAAACAGAACTGTTTGCCATACTCCTTGCACTCAAATGCGTCCATGTATCTAAGGTTGACACTTTAATTGTAACTGATTCTCTGTCATCCATAAATGCTCTAAACTCATTAAGTATAAATTGTGGCATGCTTGTGTCAGAAGCCAGACACAGGTATGGTAAGATTGTGGACAGTGGAGTCAGAGTGCACATGCTGTGGATTCCATCTCACATTGGTCTTCAGATGCCTGATAGAATTGATGAATTGGCTAAGCTGTATGCTTTCAAAGAGGGGGTAGATTACACTCTTGGGTTGTCAGATAGCAGTTTGAGAACAATAATACGAAAAGAACTTCAATTGAACTTTACTGGCTTAAGACTTAGGGAGATTGACACAAGTCAGTCCAGCTATCTAATATTTGTATTTATAACTCATTACAATTGTGACCAGGTGTGGACGTATCAGTGGTTCATTACTTTGTAATTTGTTCATGACTGTAACCATGTATAGGAATGAGGCTGATTCATTAACTTTGTAACTTGCCATGATTGTGACCAGATCTACCTGGAGTTCATTACCTTTGTAACTAGTTCAGCTATCATAACTTTGGGGTCCAGTCCCTGGACCCATTACGTACCTTTGTAATTTTTTGACTACCGCCCACAGGATGGGTATGGGGTGCACAATAAAGATATTAAACTAGCTAAATGGGAGGTGGACACAAAAAGAAAGCTAGGAACAGGTAGAGTAGGCCCCAAAACCTGGTGGTCCCTGGTCAAGGACAGACAAGGTTATCTGCCTGATGAACTCATTCCACCTCTAAATCGACAGGATGGGACCACCTCTACTAGTAGCCAAGAGAAAGCGGACCTCTTTGCCGAATACTTTGCTACCAAAATGCAAGTTCCTGATCCAGCAAGGGACCCTCCTTGGCTAGCTGCAAGAACTGTGTCAAAACTGTCAGTGGTGACAATAAGGCAGGAGGAGGTGTATTTCCTTCTTAAATCGCTTGACCAAGACAAGGCTGTGGGCCCAAACAAGTTGAGCCCAAGATTGCTGAGATGTGCAGACCAGCTAGCAGCACTTCTAACTCGCATCTTTCAGCACTGCCTAGTACAGTGCAAATGGCCTTCTCTGTGGAAAGATGCAAATGTAGTCCCTGCTCACAAAAAGAAGAGCAGAGCAGAAATAAGCAACTACAGACCAGTGTCACTCCTGTCAATCACTGGCAAGATCATTGAGACAATAATCTCAAGACAAATGAGAGTTTTTTGCCTACCACTCGCTACTTTGTGACCGTCAATATGGCTGCTGACCGTCAATATGCTGCTGATCTGCTGTTAAACTTCTCCACTAAATGGCGCCAGTCACAGGATGAATCCAAAGTCAGCTGTGTGGTAGGAATGGACATTGCTGGTGCGGTGCTTTCGACCGGGTGTGGCACCAGGGCCTCTAAGCAAAACTGCAAGCTCTGGGAATTACAGGCTCTATGTTATGTCTCCTCAGTGATTACCTTCATGGTAGATCTCTTAAGGGTAGTTCTCAATGGAACGGTATCAGCAAGACATCCTATTGGGGTTAGTGTTCCACAAGGAAGCGTGCTGGGACCATTGTTATGTCTACTTCAATGACTTTCTTCACCTCATCCCAGAATCCCATGCATATGCAGACTGTACAGTGTACATTGACATTCACTTATCCAAGAGAAGAAATGCCAGCTGCTCTAAGCTACATCAATCACCAGCTAAGAGCCATATCAGCTTGGGGAAACATATGGCAAGTAACATTTGCACCTGAGAAAACACAAATGATGATAGTTTCTAGGCACCATGATGGTAATGCTGGTGCAGTAGTAAGTATGAATGGGAGGGTGTTGGTACCTGGGGAAGAAGTTGATAACCTTGGGGTGAAATTTGACTCAAAACTGAAAATGAAAACCCACGTTGTAAATCTTGCAAACAAGGCAGCCAGGAAGCTTACAGCACTTCGCCGTATCTCGCATCTGCTTGACAGTAGGGGTTGCAAGATTCTGTATGAGGCACAAGTGCGCTCATACCTTGAGTATGCTCCACTTTCTTCGTTTGCCTGCCCCCCCCCCCCTCTCATCTGCAACTGCTTGACTGAGTAGAGAATAGAGTAAGACGTCTCATCTCTCGCATGGACCCATCCTGGATAGATCTGTCATTTCAGCAGAGCCTTCAACACATGAGGGATGTGGGTGGCCTTACTGTTATGTACAAGGCCAATATTGTTAAAGTACCACACTTGGATCCACTTCGAGGACAACGAGAAGTGGATTCTATACTACAAGACGGGCAGAAAACAGTAACTTCACTCTGGTTGTACCCTTCTCCAGTACATCACTTCATCTGAGATCATTTATTCCCAGGATGACTCGAGTATGGAACACATTCGTACAGCATTATGATGTCAACGAGATAAAGCCAGTTGATCAAATGAAAATGCTGGCCCACATATGGTTCCAACTTCATCCTGTTCCATACTTGTATGTCTCATAGCAATAAAAATACTTGTATGTTTCATAACAATAAAAATACTTGTATGTTTCATAATGATAAAAATATTTGTATTTTTCATAGCAATAAAAATACTTGTATGTTTCATAACAATAAAAATTCTTTCAAATGAGCTGATGTAGGTAACAGCTCTTAGCTTGTCAATAACCCTGTGTAAAAGAGAAAGCGAGAGAGAGAGAGAGAGAGAGAGAGAGAGAGAGAGAGAGAGAGAGAGAGAGAGAGAGAGAGAGAGAGAGAGAGAGACAGACAGACAGACAGACAGAAAGAGACAGAGAGACAGAGACAGACAGACAGAGACAGAGGATAAAATGATAAAAGAGAGACAGCGAAAAGAAAGACAAAGATATACAGAGAAAGAGACAAGAGAAACAATCAAGCAGAGCCAAACGTGATTCACAGCAAATCCATGCAATCTCCCACCGGAGGTAAGGTTCGTTAAAACAGGTCACGACCACACCGAGGTGAGGGGGAGAGGACGGTAGGGGAGATGAGAGGCAGGGAGAGGACGGTAGTGGGGAGAAGACGGTGGTGGGAGAAGACGGTGGTGGGGAGAGGACGGTGGAAGGGAAGAGGATGGTTGAGGAAGAGGACGGTGGCGGAGGAGAGGACGGTAGGGCAGATGAGAGGCGGGGAGAGGATGGTGGTGGGGAGAGGACGGTGGAGGAGGAGAGGATGATGGAGGAGACGACGGTGGAGGAGGAGAGGATGATGGGGAGAGGACGGTGGGGGAGACGAGAGGTGGGGAGAGGATGAGGGAAGGGGAGGGACAATACACAACAGTCTACGATGCAGTACAAGAAGACACCGTTCATGACCCTCTGCTGAAGCAACATTTGTGGTAAACTCTAACTGTACGAACCCAAAAAGCTTATAGACAGAGGGGGGAAGAAGAGAAGGGGAGAGAGAGAGAGAAGGAGAGAGGGAAGGAGAAGGGGGAGAGAGGGAAGGAGGGGGAGAGAGAGAGAGGGCGAGAAAGAGAGGGGAGAAAGAGAGAGAGGCAGGGAGAGAGAGGGAAAGGAGAGAGGGGAAAGAGAAGGGGAGATAGTGGGGAGATAGTGGGGAGAGGGGGAGATAGTGGGGAGAGGGGGAGAAAGAGGGGAGAGAGAGGGGGAGAAGGAAGGAGAGAGATAAAGGGGGCAGGGAGGGAAAAGGGGGGGAAAGAGGGAGAGAGAGGGAGGGAGAGAGAGAGAAGGAGAGAGAGAGGGAGGGAAAAGGGGGAGAGAGAGAGGAAGGGAGAGAGGGAGAGAATGTGTGTAGTGTGTGTGTGTGTGTGTGTGTGTGTGTGTGTGTGTGTGTGTGTGTGTGTGTGTGTGTGTGTGTGTGTGTGTGTGTGTGCGCGCGCGTGCGTGTGCGTGTGCGCGCGCGCGTGTGTGTGTGTGTGTGTGTGTGTGTGTGTACTCACCTATTTGTGGTTGCAGGGGTCGATTCACAGCTCCTGGCCCCGCCTCTTCGCTAGTTGGTACTTAGTCCACTGTGCTTCATCGTACCTCTTCTTAAAGCTATATATGGATCCTGCCTCCATTACATCATTCTTCAGACTGTTCCACTTTTTGACAACTCTATGACTGAAGAAATACTTCCTAACATTCCTGTGACTCATCTGAGCTTTCAAATCCCAGTTGTGACCCCTTGTTGCTGTGTCATATCTCCGAAACATTCTGTCTCTATCCACCTTGTGAATTCCTCCCAGTAATTTATATGCCGTTATCATGTCATTCCTATCCCTCCTGTCCTCTAGTGTCGTCAGGCTGATTTCCCTTTACCTCTCCTCGTGAGACATACTCCTTAGCTCCGGGACTAGTCTTGTTGCAAACCTTTGCACTTTCTCTAATTTCTTGACGCACTTCATCAGTTGTCGGTTCCAATATGGGCCTGACGCAGACTCTGTACAGCATCTTGAATGATTCCTTACTCAGGTGTTGAAACGTTATTCTTATGTTTGCAGTTATTCGGTTGATGTGCTCGGTATGATACTCACTCCAAGATCATTTTCCTTGTATTAGATTTGCAGCCTTGGCTCCCCTTAGCCTATAGTCCGTCTACTGTCTTCTCTGACCTTCGCCAATCTTCATGACTTTGCACAAGGTGAGGTTAATTAAACTTCACGGAGCCAATTGTTGGACCAGACTTGCAGCCTGTACAGATGCTTTTGTAGTCCTACCTGAATTCTTCGCATTAGCTTCACACTGCAAACAGATATCCCTCAATAAATAACAAAGAAAGGCACAATACAGTGACTAGAACGATACACAAATAACCCGCACATGAGAGAGAGAAGCTTACGACGACGTTTCGGTCCGACTTGGACCATTTACAAAGTCACTTTGTAAATGGTCCAAGTCGGACCGAAACGTCGTCGTAAGCTTCTCTCTTTTATGTGCGGGTTATTTGTGTATAGATATCCCTCTGAATCTATCCCTATCGCCATGTCATTCATATATACCACAAACAGCAAAGACCCTAGGACTGACCTTTGTGGAACCCCCGCTAGTCATAGGCGACCAGTGAGACACCTCGTCACGTACCAACACTCGTTGTTTCCTTCCTGTCAGGTATTCTTTGATGCAATGTAGTGCCTTTCCTGTTATTCCTGCCTGCTTCTCTAGCTTTTGCATTAATCTCTTGTGCGGAAGTGTGTCGAAAGCCATCTTATAGTCCAAGAAAATGTACTCTACCCAGATTGTGTGTGTGTGCGTGCGTGTGTGTGTGTGTGTGTGTGTGTGTGTGTGTGTGTGTGTGTGTGTGTGTGTGTGTGTGTGTGTGTGTGTGTGTGTGTGTGTGTGTGTGTGTGTGTACTCACATAGTTGAGGTTGCAGGGGTCGAGTCCTAGCTCCTGGCCCCGCCTCTTCACTGGTCGCTACTTGGTCACTCTCCCTGAACCGTGAGCTTTATCATACCTCTGCTGACTCTTGTTAGGAACTGTGTCAAAGGCCTTCTTGCAGTCCAAGAAGATACAATCAACCCACCCCTCTCTCTCGTGTCTTACTTCTGTTACTTTATCATAAAACTCCAGAAGGTTTGTGACACAGGATTTGCGTTCCATAAATCCGTGCTGGTTAGCGTGTATACTCTTGTTCCGTTCTAGGTGCTCCACCACTCTCCACCATTGTGTGTGTGTGTGTGTGTGTGTGTGTGTGTGTAATCACCTAATTGTGGTTGCAGAGGTCGAGAATCAGCTCCTGGTACCGCCTTTTCACCGAGTGCTACTAGGTTCTCTCTCTACATGCTCCATGAGCTTTATCATACCTCATCTTAAAGCTATGTATGGTTCCTGCCCCCACCACCTTGCTAGGCTATTCCACTTCCTGACTACTCTATGACTGAAGAAATACTTCCTAACATCCCTTTGACTTATCTGGGTCTTCAACTTCCAATTGTGACCCCTTGTTTCTGTGTCCCCTCTTTGGAATATCCTGTCTCTGTCCACCTTGTCTATTCCACGCAGTATTTTGTATGTCGTTATCATGTCTTCCCTAACCCTCCTGTCCTCCAGTGTCGTCAGGCCGATTTCCCTTAACCTTTCTTCATAGGACATTCCCCTTAGCTCTGGAACTAACCTTGTCGCAAACCTTTGCACTTTCTCTAATTTCTTGACGTGCTTGATCAAGTGCGGGTTCCAAACAGGTGCTGCATACTTCAGTATGGGCCTGACGTACACGGTGTACAGTGTCTTGAACGATTCCTTACTAAGGTATCGGAACGCAGTTCTCGGGTTTGCCAGGCGCCCATATGCTGCAGCAGTTATCTGGTTGATGTGTCCTTCCGGAGACGTCCTCGGTGTTATACTCACCTCAAGAACTTTCTCCTTGAGCGAGGTATGCAGTCTTTGGCCACCTAGCCTATACTCCGTCTGCGGTCTTCTGTGACCTTCTCCGATCTTCATGACTTTGCATTTGGCGGGGGGGTTAAATTCGAGAAGCCAGTTGCTGGACCAGATGTCCAGTCTGTCCAGGTCTCTTTGAAGTCCTGCCTGATCCTCATCTGATTTAATTCTCCTCATTAACTTCACATCATCTGCGAACAAGGACACTTCTAAGTCTAACCCTTCCATCATGTCATTCACATATACCAAAAATAGCACTGGTCCTAGGGCCGACCCCTGTGCGACCCCGCTCGTCACAGGTGCCCACTGTGATACCGCATCCCGTACCATGACTCGTTGTTGCCTCCCTGTCAGGTATTCTTTGATCCATTGCGGTGCCCTTCCTGTTATACACGCCTGATCCTCTAGCTTCTGCACTAGTCTCTTGTGAGGAACTGTGTCAAAGGCCTTCTTGCAGTCCAAGATGCAATCAACCCACCCCTCTCTCTCGTGTCTTACTTCTGTTACTTTATCATAAAACTCCAGAAGGTTTGTAACACAGGATTTGCCTTCCATAAATCCGTGCTGGTTAGCGTTTATACTCTTGTTCCGTTCCAGGTGCTCCACCACTCTCCTCTTGATAATCTTCTCCATGACTCTGCATACTATACACGTCAGTGACACTGGTCTATAGTTTAGTGCCTCTTTTCTGTCTCCTTTTTTTTTAAAAATGGGAACTACATTTGCCATCTTCCATACCTCAGGTACTTGCCCAGTTTCAAGGGATGTGTTGAAGATTGTGGTTAGTGGCACACACAGCATATCCGTTCCCTCTCTAAGGACCCACGGGGAGATGCCCTGTCCCATTGCCTTTGAGGTATCAATGTCCCTTAGCAGCTTCTTCACCTCCTCCTCAGTTGCATGTATGTCATCCAAAGCTTGTTGGTATATTCCTTGCTGGTGTCCCCCTCTGTTCTGCCTTCCAAGAGGCCTTCCTGTCTCCATTGTAAATACTTCCTTAAATCTCATGTTGAGCTCCTCACATACCTCTTGATCGTTTCTTGTGAGTTCCCCACCTTCTTTCCTCAGCCTGATCAGGTGGTCTTTGACTGCTGTCTTCCTCCTAGTGTGGCTATACAGCAGTTTCGGGTCAGACTTGATTTCGATGCTATGTCATTTTTGTACTGTCGCTGGGCCTCCCTACTTACCTGTGCATACTCGTTTCTGGCTCTTCGACTGATCTCTTTATTTTCCTGGGTCCTTTGCCTCCTGTACCTTTTCCATTCTCTGGTGCACTTCGTTTTAGCCTCCCTACACCTTCGGGTAAAGCAAGGACTCGCTTTGGCCTTCCCATTATTTCTATTGCCCTTGGGAACAAACCTTTCCTCTGCCTCTTTGCATTTTGTTGTTACATATTCCATCATCTCGTTTATTGACTTTCCTACCAGTTCTCTGTCCCACTTAACCTCCTGCAGGAAGTTCTTCATACCTGTGTAGTCCCCCCTTTTATAGTTTGGCTTTTCCCATTCAATTCATGTTACCCTCTCCACTTGTAAGAACATAAGAACATAAAGAAGGAACACTGCAGCAAGCCTACTGACCCATGCAAAGCAGGTCCATGTCCCCCCCTGGATTAGCCCAATGACCCACCTAATCAGGTCACTTCCACTTAAGGAAGGAGTATCGCATCAGACCTAGCAGCACAAGCTAGTCAGGTTCAACTCACACCCACCCACACCCATTCATATATTTATCTAACCTATTTTTAAAGCTACACAACGTTTTAGCCTCAATAACTGTACTCGGGAGTTTGTTCCACTCATCCACAACTCTATTACCAAACCAGTGCCTACCTATATCCTTCCTGAATCTGATTTTTTCCAACTTGAAACCATTGCTGCGAGTCCTGTCTTGGCGGGAAATTTTCAGCACCCTATTTAAATCCCCTTTATTTATTCCTGTTTTCCATTTATACACCTCGATCATATCCCCTGTAATTCTACACCTTTCGAGAGAGTGCAAATTCAGGGCCCTCAGTCTATCCTCATACGGGAGATTCCTGATACATGGGATCATCTTTGTCATCCTCCTCTGTACGTTTTCCAGTGCATTTATATCCATTCTGTAATACGGTGACCAGAACTGCGCAGCATAATCCAAATGAGGCCTAAAGAAGGATATATAGAGTTCAAGAACAACCTGAGGACTTCTATTATTTATACTTCTAGATATGAAGCCAAGGATTCTGTTAGCTTTATTGTGGACACTAATGCACTGTTGCCTTGGTTTTAGATTACCAGAACTCCTAAATCCTTTTTGCAATCAGTAGTATTAAGATCTACATTATTTAGTTTATATGTGACATGGTTATTTTCTTGTCCAACATATAGAACACTGCATTTGTCTATATTAAACTGCATCTGCCATTTCTCCAACCACTGCATCAGTCTATTCAAATCATCCTGAAGTGCTCTATGGTTCTCATTAGAATGAATTGAATGGCCTATTTTGGTGTTATCAGCAAATTTGCTTATGTCGCTATTTATTTCCTCATCTATGTCATTTATGTAAATTGTGAACAACAAAGGGCCCAACACTGGCCCCTGTGGAACACTGCTTGTGACGTGCCCCCATTCTGATTTTTCCCCAATTATACAAACTCTCTGCTGCCTATTTTCAGCCATGCCTCTACCCAGGAAAAATTTTTTCCTCCTATTCCATGTGCCTAAGTTTCCTCAATAGCCTCTGATGTGGAACTCTATCGAAAGCCTTACTGAAGTCCATATACACAATATCATATTCATTACCATGATCTACCTCCTCAAACACCTTAGTGAAAAAAATTAGTAAATTCATAAGACAGGAATGCCCCTTTGTAAAGCCATGTTGAGATTCATTAATCAATTTATGCCTATCAAGATGGCTACGAATTGCTTCGGCAATTATTGATTCTATAAATTTTCCCACTATGGAGGTAAGGCTTATTGGTCTATAGTTCGAGGCTAAGGACCTGTCACCTGCGTAGTAAACAGGTATTACATTTGCCATTTTCCACTTATCAGGCACTATGTCAGTTTGTAGTGATGTGTTGAAAAGATTAGCCAAAGGCTTGCTAAGATCTTCTTTACATTCCTTTAACACCCTTGCAAACAGTTCATCAGGGCCTGGGGATTTGTTAGGTTTTAATTTCTCTATTTGTCTGAGGACCATGTCACTAGTTACTGCAATCGTTCATAATTTATTATTGTCCTGTTCTATATCTATTATTTCAGGAATTTAGCAAGTATTTTCCTGGGTAAAAACTTTAAAGGAAGTAGGTATTGAGAATTTCACACATATCCTTATCACTGTCAGTGATGTGACCTAGGTTACTCTTAAGTGGGCCTATCTTGTCCCTAATCTTACTTCTGTATACCTGAAAGAACCCTTTTGGGTTAGTCTTTGAATCCCTTGTGACCTTAGCCACGTAATCCCTTTTTGCTTTTCTTATACCTTTTTTTATTTCTCTCTTTAACTGAATATATTGATTTCTTAACTACCCTTACCCTCTTTTGATACACCTATATATATGCCTCTCTTTTGACCAATGAGATTTTTTAATCTATTGTTCATCCATTTGGGATCATTCTTGTTAGATCTAATTTCCCTACTCGGAACAAAAGTTGTCTGGGCAGCTAGAACTATACTCTGAAAAACGTCATATTAACAACCAAGATCACCTACTTGACCCATAGTCAGGTCATCCCAATTTAGCCCACCCAGGTATTTTTTCATTCCCATGAAATCGGCCAAGCGAAAGTCTGGGACAGACATTTGATTGCAGTTATCTGGGTAATTCCATGATATATTGAAACTAAGTGATTTGTGATCACTTTTCCCAAGCTCATCATTAACCTCAAGATTATTAATTAGTGATTCTTTGTTGGGAAGAATTAAGTCAAGCAGATTGTTTCCTCTAGTTGGTTCAGTCACAAACTGTTCTAAAAAGCAATCCTGAACCGTATCAAGAAAGTCACTAGACTCGAGATTTCCTGTCATATTGTTCCAATCAATTTGTCTAACGTTAAAATCTCCCATTAACACATTTTCATATCTAGATGCCTTATGAATTTCGTCCCATAACAGCTTACTGCACTCCCTATCAAGGTTTGGGGGCCTATAAATCACACCCAAAATCAATTTGTCACGACCCTCGAGAAATTGTAGCCAAACAGATTCTGTGCTCAATGTTTCTAATCTTATATCATGTCTAAGACAACAATTTAAATTGTCTCTGACATACATCGCCACCCTTCCTGTTGACCCTATCAGTGTGGAATAGTTTATAACCCTGTCTGTTGCATTCAGAAGGCATTTCTCTATCTTTCAGGTTGAACCAGGTCTCTGTTATACCAATAATATCTATATTACCTGCCTTGCAAGTAATCTTAGCTCATCTATCTTATTTCTTAAACTCCTACTATTTGTATAGTAAACCTTAAGGGAGCTAGTCACTCGTTGCCCTCTACTATCTCTCTTTGCTTGTTGATCAATTGATTTGCCTTTATTTTGAATATTGTCTTTTAAACATATCCCTGAGGTATCCCAGTAAAATCTGCTGTTTTCAACCATAATGCTGCAGCCTGATTGTTTCCCACAAACACCCATACCTCTATAATACATCAGTTTAAAGTCCTAGACAAGTCATCAATTACCCTCTCAATTGAATTGGCTAATGCAACCACTCCAGCCCCAGAGAGATGAACCCCATCCCTTGCATACATATCATGTTTGCCATAGAATTTGTCCCAGTTATCAATGAATGGGATTTCAAGTTCCTTGCAGTACCCATCTAGCCAGCAATTTATACCAATTGCCCTAGACATCCACTCATTGCCCACTCCCATTCTAGGCAAGATGCTACATATGACTGGGATCCCTCCCTTAGACCTGACTACTTCTATGGCTGACCTGTACCTATCCACCAGCTCCTGTCTCCTGCCCTTCCCAATGTCATTACCCCCAGCACTATGACAGATAATGGGCTTGTTCCCATTACTTGACATAATATTATCCAACCTGCTGACTGTCATCAACACCAGCTCCTGGAAGGCACACCGTCTATCTGACCTTTCTATCCCTGTTACAAAAAGCATGGTCCACATATCTTACCTGAGAATCTCCTACAATTAGAATATTCTTACCTTGATTAGCAACCTCACTGACCACTGAAGTACACTCATCCTGGAGAACAGAGAATCGATTTCCTACCTTCACATCTCTGTTAACCCTCCTTATCTTCCTTCTTCATTCCTGAACTGTGAACCACTTGCCACTTAAAGCGGCTGCCACTCTCACTGCTGGTGACCATTTCCTCCTTACCAGCTAAATCCATTTCACACTCACTCACAAACCCCTCTAAGTGAAGCTTCAGCCTCCTATTTTCCTCCTAAAGAGGTAGAACCTCCTTCAACACCTGAATGTGGGATTCTAAAGCACTACAACAAGCCATGGTGCTTGGTAACACCCCACGCTAACTCCCAGAGAGCTTAGGACAGGTATGACCACATGTGACCACTGACCTCAGCATACTCAAACCACTGACCTCTACTACATATTCAACTCAGAACCACATGATCGCTAGCTCCAAGGGGCCTCTCGTAAGTGATGTCCTCAATGTCTGAACTACTCAGGGTAAACACAAGGACCAGTCTTGCTGGTTCATCCTCCCCTCTCTCTCTCTGGTAGTGTCCCTGACATGTTGATGCATGAGCCTTTCCAGTACCACATCCATCATCTTGGCTCTCCATGTTTCAGGACCCCCATGTGGCTCCAGGTTTTACCAATCGATCTCTCTGTGGTTGAAATCGCCCATAACCAGTAACTTGGTTCTGCTTGAGTGAGCTCTTCTTGCCACCTCAGCCAGTGTGTCCACCATCGCTCTGTTGTTTTCTTTGTACTCCTCTCTTGGCCTCCTGCAGTTCTGTGGTGGGTTATACATCACTCCAATGACTACTTTATGTTCTCCAGACTGAATTGTACCTACTATATAGTCCCGTTCTCCAATCTCGTCCATGCATTCCATTTCCTCAAATCCCCATCGGTTTTTTAGAAGCAGTGCAACCCCTCCTTCCCCTCTACTCCTTCTATCTTTCCTCAGGATCTGATATCCAGGTGGGAAGATTGTGTCTGTTATTGTTTCAGTGAGTTTCATTTCTGTGACTGCTATGATGTCTGGGGATTTCTCACTGATTCTTTTGTGCCACTCCTCATATTCGTTATTCCGTCCACATTCGTGTACCAAACCTTCAGCTTCTTTTCTATCACTGTGGTCCTGGGAGAATATTGGGGTTGGGGGAGTGGAAGCCCTGGTGGGGGCCTATGGGGGGTTGTGGTGTGGGTGGTGTTTGTGTTGAGGGGGGTGGGGTCAGAATGCCCATAAGGGGCAGCTGTAGTGGTGAGGTTTGTGATATGGGGGTTGGTGGCAGAGGGAACAGTGTGTGGGTTTTGGTTTAGATTGCTCAGTTGCGTTGGGGTTGTCGCGGTTGGAGTCCTTCTGCAGGAGTTTCTGGGGGGGGGTGTTTGCCCTTCCTCCTGTGTCTGGGTCCTGCTCATCTTCATCATTACCTCTCATTCCTCCTTGTGTCTTTGTACCCTCTCTTTCAGTATAGTGCTTTCTTCTTGTGTTCTGTTGTGATCGAGGTATACTCTCCAGTACTCCGGTTTGTCCCTCAGTCGTGCTTTCTCTTGCAGGATCCTGGTTCGAACTGATTCTTCCTTGAAAATTACTTTGACAGGCCATTTCCTTCCACTTGCAAACCACCCAATTCTCTGAAAATTTGTCACCTGGGTCATGTCACCCTCATCTATTATTTTCATGATGCCTTCATCGCTTTTTCCTCCTCCTGTTTTCTTTCATCGCAGGTTTCACCTTCAGCTTCTTGGAGCCCATAGACAAAAACTGACCTCTCTGACACCTCTTCACATACCATGACTCATTGTTGTCTCCCTGTCAGATATTCTATGATCCACTGCAGTGCCTTTCCTGTTATGCATGCCTGATCCTCTAGCTTTTGCATTAACCTCTTGTGAGGTACTGTGTCGAAGGCCCTCTTGCAGTCCAAGAAAATGCAGTCTATCCACTCCTCTCTCTTGTGTCTTACTTCCGTTACCTTGTCATAAAACTCCAGTAGGTTTGTGACACAGGATTTTCCTTCCCTGAAACCATACTGGTTGTCGTTTATAAGCTTGTATTTCTAGGTGCCCCACCACTCTCCTTTTGATGATCTTATCCATGGATTTGCATACTATATATGTGAGTTCCACAGGTCTGTAGTTTAATGCTTCATGTTTGTCTCCTTTCTTAAAAAATGGGACTATATTGGCCATCTTCCATACCTCAGGTAGTTGCCCAGTTTCAATGGATACATTGAAGATTTTTGTTAGTGGCACACACAGCATCTCTGCTCCCTCTCTAAGAGCCTATGGAGAGATGTCGTCTGGTCCCACCACCTTTGAGGTATCAAGTTCACATAGTGGTTTCTTCACCTCCTCGGTTATGTGTATTTTATCCAGCACTTGTTGGTGTACCTCGATATTCTGAATTCCTGGAGTCCTTCCTGTCTCCACTGTAATTACTTCTTTAATCTCGTGTTGAGCTCCTCACATACCTGTTGGTCGTTTCTTGTGAACTCCCCACCTTCCTTCCTCAGCCTGATTACCTAGTCCTTGACTGTTGTTTTCCTCCTGATGTGGCTATACAGTAGCTTCGGGTCAAACTTGACTTTTGATGCTACATCATTTTTGTATTGTCACTGAGCCTCCCTTCTTATCTGTGCATATTCGTTTCTGCCTCTTCGGCTAATCTCTTTATTTTCCTGGGTCCTTTGTCGTCTGTATGTTTTCCAGTCTTTAGTACACTTAGTTTTTGCCTCCCTACATCTTTGGGTGAACCAAGGACTCGTTCTGGTCTTCCCATTATTTCTGTCTCCCTTGGGAACAAACCTCTCCTCTGCGTCCTTGCATTTTGTTGTCACACAGTCCATCATTTCTTTTACTGGTCTTCCTGCCAATTCTCTCTCCCACTGAAGGTCTTGCAGGAAGTTCCTCATGCCTGTGTAGTCCCCCCTTTCGTAGTCTGATTCCCTGTCCTATACCTGCTATCCCCTCCACTTGTAGCTCAACTATGTAATCAAAGCACAGAACCACATAATCACTAGCTCCAAAGGGCTTTTCGTATGTAATATCCTCGATTACTGAACTACTCAAGGTGAGTAGTCCAGTCTTGCTGGGTCATCCTCACCTCTCTCTTTGGTAGTGATCTAACATGTTGATGCATGAGGTTTTCCAGTACCACATCCATCATCTTGGCTCTCCATGTTTCGGGACCACCACTGGGCTCCAGGTTTTCCCAGTCAATCTCCTTGTGATTGAAATCACCCATAACTAGTAACCTTGCTCTCTCTATGTGAGCTCTTCTGGCCACCTCGGCTAGTGTGTCTACCATTGCTCTGTTTCTCTCGTCGCATTCTTCTCTTGGCCTCCTGCAGTTCTGTGGCAGGTTGTACATTACTACAATTACCACCTTATGACCCTCAGACTGGATTGTTCCTACTATGTAGTCCCTCTCGCCCAGCCCATCCATTCCTTCCATTTCCTCAAATCTCCACCGGTTTTAATGAGCAGTGCAACTACCGGTGTGTGTTTGTGTGTACTCACCTAGTTGTGGTTGCCCCGGTGTTTGTGTGTGTGTGTATGTTTGTGTGTTTGCGCGTGTGTGTGCGCAGAACACACACACACACGCAAAAGCAAAACACACACACACACACACACACGCGCGCGAGGGCAAAATACACACACGCAAAGCACAAATATGCGCAAAACACATACACACAAACAAAAGCAAGACACACAAAAACAAAAGCAAAACAAACACACACACACACACGCACGCGCTCGCTCGCGCGCGTGTGTGTGTTTTGCTTTTGTTTATGTGTGTGTGTTTTGCGCATGTGTATTTGTGCTTTGCGTGTATGTGTGTTTTGCATATGTGTGTGTGTGTGTGTGTGTGTGTGTGTGTGTGTGTGTGTGTGTGTGTGTGTGTGTGTGTGTGTGTGTGTGTGTGTGTGCGTGTGTGCGTACTCACCTATTTGTACTCACCTATTTGTGGTTGCAGGGGTCGAGTCCTAGCTCCTGGCCCCGCCTCTTCACCGGTTGCTACTGGGCCCTCTCTCTCCCCGCTCCATGAGCTTTATCAAACCTCGTCTTAAAACTGTGTATGGTTCCTGCCTCCACTACGTCATTTTCTAGGCTATTCCACTGCCTTACAACTCTATGACTGAAGAAATACTTCCTACTATCTCTCTGACTCATTTGTGTCTTCAACTTCCAATTGTGGCCTCATGTTTCTGTGTCCCTCCCTGGAACATCCTGTCCTTGTCCACCTTGTCTATTCCACGCAGTATTTTATATGTCGTTATCATGTCTCCCCTGACCCTCCTGTCCTCCAGTGTCGTCAGGCCGATTTCCCTTAATCTTTCTTCATAGGACATTCCCCTTAGCTCTGGAACTAACCGTGTGCGTGTGCGTGCGTGCGTGCGTGTGCGCGTGCGTGCGTGCTGGAAAGTGTAGAAATCTTCAAGAGGAAACTGAACAGGTATCTTCAAAAGGTGCCATATCAACCAATCTGTGATAGATATGTGGGACAGTGGGCCTGAGCAGCAACAGTCTGGTTGTCCAGGCTACCACCAGACAAGCCTGGCCCATGGCCGGGCTTCGGGAATAGAAAAATTCTCGAAACTCATCAAAGATATAAAGGTATGTAATGTATGAGTGAATGTATACACATACGAATTCTAAAGACAAACCTGTTAAATGTTTTACACACTGACAAGATACTTGGTATTCTCTGTCTGTCTCATAAACACATACGATGGCAGGTAAATCTTGCAACTAATACTAACAACCAGTATACTGTACACTACATGCATGTGAATGTACATGTACTTGTGTGTGTGTGTGTGTGTGTGAGTGTGTGTGTGTGTGTGTGTGTGTGTGTGTGTGTGTGTGTGTGTGTGTGTGTGTGTTTTTATATATATATTGATATATATATATATATATAGATATATATATATATATATATATATATATATATACTCATGTGAGTTCCCTTCTGAACTCTTCAGCAGTGCTTGTCCTTGTAGTATTTCATACAAGGCGACCACAAGGGGCTAGTAACCCCTTCTTCGGTATCATAACTGATCTAAAACGACAGAGTAAGAAATTTTAAATAGTGTTGTTTGAATGTACGTGGATGTAGTATACATAATAGAGAACTGGCTGTTTATGTTGTGAAAGAAAGTAAGCTTTGATGTCCTAGCACCAACGAAACAAGTCTTGGAGTGGCAGAATTTAAAAAGGGAAATGTAAATGTGGTTAAACAGGGTGTATCTGAGAGATCTACAGCTGAAGCAGTAGTAGCAGTGATATTAAAGTGTCAACTATGGAAGAAAGGAAGAATATAACTGCTTAAATTAGGGAACTGTGTGGATTAGAGTAAAAGTAGGATCTCAGAAGTGGGCTATAGTACGTGTTTATGAACTTAGGGAAGAGATAAGTGTTAAGTCAAGAAAGATTATGGGAGGTGTTAGGTGAATGCTTAGAGTTTTGAAGCAAATAAGAATAACTGTTCTACGGGACCTAAATGCTAATGAGGGAGATGTTGCAGAAGGCACAATAAGTTTGGAGTGCCAATGATTAGTTATAATCAAGAGCCTCTAAATATTTATAGAGAGGGGTTTAATAATAATAATAATAATAATAATAATAATAATAATAATAAAAAGCGGGATAAGCATACGAAACCTGATATGCACAATTACACCTGTTTGCTAGACAGATGATGGGTAGACTTATAGATACACCTTTGAATACCTTTGAAGAGGTTTCGAGAGTTAATCTACTCCCTGAGCCCGGCCATGGGCCAGGCTCGTCTGGTGCTTGCCTGGTCAACCAGGCTGTTGCTGCTGGAGGCCCGCTGCCCCACATATCCATCACGGCCTGGTTGATCTGGCACCTGGTGAAGATATTTGTCCAGTTTCCTCTTGAAGGCTTCTACTCTTGTCCCAGCCATGTTTCTGATATCTTCTGGTAAGATGTTGAATAGTCTGGGACCTCGGATGTTGATACAGTGTTCCCTTATTGTCCCCACCGCGCCCCTGCTCCTCACTGGGTTTATATTACACTTCCTCCCATATCTCTCACTCCAGTATGTTGTTATGGCAGTGTGTGCTGTTTTTTTTTTTTTTTTAGAGAAGCGACTGACATGCCAGCTTATTGTATTAAGTGGTAGCTACAGTGCAAGTAAAGAGCATGGGAAAACACGAAGCGAAAGGAGTCGATGGGCAAGAAAGAAGTGAAAGCAAAAGGATTAAGGAAGACATTCAGTTCTAGTTACAAACAACTGTTTGTAATGAAGTGGGAAAGAAGGACCACAAGTAATGATAAAATCAAGAGGTATGTAGTCTAATTACCTGAGGGGGTGGATAGAAAGATGAGGGAGAGAGAGCACAGGTAATGAGGCGGGGAAGAGAGAGCACAAGTAATGGGATCGAAGAAGTATGTAGTCTACCTACCTGGAGAGTAGAAAGATGGGGAAGAGAGAGCACACGCAATGAGGAGATGGACGAGGTATGAGGATCTACCTACCTTGAGGGTACGCCCCATACATCTTCCATCTCCTTATTACCTGTGCTCTCTCTTCCTCACCTGTCGCTTTTAACTAGCTAAACGTGGTTTTAGGAAAGTGGGTGCAGGTGGGGGTATACTTGTAATATACCTGTGACAGGTTTCGAATTTTTCTCCCATCCCAGCCCGGCCTAGAACCAATAAGAGTAGGTCTTATTCAGGGATGTATGATGTCACCATGGTGGTTTTATATATTTATAGATGGCGTTTGTGACTGCAATGAGTGATAGATAAAATCTGGAACAGTGTAGTGAGCGGTATAAATCTGGAACAGTTTAGTGAGTGGTAGAGGAGACCTGGAGCAGTGTAGTGAGTGGATGGAGGGCCGGAGAGATACGCATTCCATACTGACGGCAACAAAATTCATACGTCACGAGCAGCATCCGTCGTCATGGCAACCGTCGTCATGGCAACCGCCATCATGGCAACCAGACAGACGTTTCCTGGTGGTGTTATCTTGTTCTCCCTGGAGAACAAGACCGGGCCCTTGAGACGTTGACCCCTGGAAGCATCCTTGAGGTATCCTGTTCCCCTCCTTCATACATCACCATTGTTATCTTTTTCACCCGTGCCCCTCCTTCATACATCACGTACTGAGAATCGAAGACTAACCCAAAAGGATTCTTTCAGGTATACAGAAGTAAGATCAGGGACAAGATAGGCCCACTCAAAAGTTCCTCGGGTCAGCTCACTGACAGTGATAAGGAAATGTGTAGAATTTTTAACACATACTTCCTCTCAGTTTTTACACAGGAGGATACCAGCGATATTCCAGTAATGATAAATTATGTAGAACAGGACGATAATAAACTGTGCACTATTAGGGTCACAAGTGACATGGTCCTTAGGCAAATAGATAAATTAAAACCTAACAAATCCCCAGGCCCTGATGAATTGTATGCAAGGGTTCTAAAGGAATGTAAAGAGGAGCTTAGCACACCTTTGGCTAATCTTTTCAACATATCACTACAAACTGGCATGGTGCCAGATAAGTGGAAAATGGCAAATGTGATACCTATTTTCAAAACAGGTGACAGGTCCTTAGCTTCGAACTATAGACCAATAAGCCTAACCTCCATAGTGGGAAAATTTATGGAATCAATAATTGCCGAGGCAGTTCGTAGCCACCTTGAAAAGCATAAATTAATCAACGAATCTCAGCATGGTTTTACAAAGGGGCGTTCCTGCCTTACGAATTTATTAACTTTTTTCACTAAGGTATTTGAGGAGGTAGATCATGGTAATGAATATGATATTGTGTATATGGACTTCAGTAAGGCTTTTGACAGGGTCCCACATCAGAGACTATTGAGGAAAATTAAAGCACATGGAATAGGAGGAGAAATTTTTTCCTGGATAGAGGCATGGTTGACAAATAGGCAGCAGAGAGTTTGCATAAATGGGGAGAAATCAGAGTGGGGAAGCGTCACGAGCGGTGTTCCACAGGGGTCAGTGTTGGGCCCCCTGCTGTTCACAATCTACATAAACGACATAGATGAGGGCATAAAGAGCGACATCGGCAAGTTTGCCGATGACACCAAAATAGGCCGTCGAATTCATTCTGACGAGGACATTCGAGCACTCCAGGAAGATTTGAATAGACTGATGCAGTGGTCGGAGAAGTGGCAGATGCAGTTTAATATAGACAAATGCAAAGTTCTAAATGTTGGACAGGACAATAACCATGCCACATATAAACTAAATAATGTAGATCTTAATATTACGGATTGCGAAAAAGATTTAGGAGTTCTGGTTAGCAGTAATCTGAAACCAAGACAACAGTGCATAAGTGTTCGCAATAAAGCTAATAGAATCCTTGGCTTCATATCAAGAAGCATAAATAATAGGAGTCCTCAGGTTGTTCTTCAACTCTATACATCCTTGGTTAGGCCTCATTTAGATTATGCTGCACAGTTTTGGTCACCGTATTACAGAATGGATATAAATTCTCTGGAAAATGTACAAAGGAGGATGACAAAGATGATCCCATGTATCAGAAACCTTCCCTATGAGGATAGACTAAGGGCCCTGAAACTGCACTCTCTAGAAAGACGTAGAATTAGGGGGGATATGATTGAGGTGTATAAGTGGAAGACAGGAATAAATAAAGGGGATGTAAATAGTGTGCTGAAAATATCTAGCCTAGACAGGACTCGCAGCAATGGTTTTAAGTTGGAAAAATTCAGATTCAGGAAGGATATAGGAAAGTACTGGTTTGGTAATAGAGTTGTGGATGAGTGGAACAAACTCCCAAGTACCGTTATAGAGGCCAGAACGTTGTGTAGCTTTAAAAATAGGTTGGATAAATACATGAGTAGATGTGGGTGGGTGTGAGTTAGACCTGATAGCTTGTGCTAACAGGTCGGTTGCCGTGTTCCTCCCTCAAGTCAATGTGACCTGACCTGTCTAGGTTGGGTGCTTTGGCTTAAGCCGGTAGGAGACTTGGACCTGCCTCGCATGGGCCAGTAGGCCTTCTGCAGTGTTCCTTCGTTCTTATGTTCTTATGTTCTTATGTTATTCTCCCGTGCCCCTCCTTCCTACACTACCCAGTCTTATCTTATTCTCTCGTGCCCCTCCTTCATACACTACCCAGTATTACCTTACTCTCCTGTGTGCCCCTCCTTCATACACTACTCAAGATGTACACTGGTAACAATTGCATCTTTTAAGCGAACTACTAGCGAGTTTACTGACGTATTTCGGATTAAAACCTCTAAGTTTTTCTGGGCCATTGAACCCTTCTACTATTATCAGACACTGGGAAGGACAGGTCAAGAACTGGGTGAAGTAGACAGACGATGGAGGGGTGAGGAAAGAGTGATGTAGGGAAATGATGGAGGGGTGAGGAAAAAGTGATGTAGGGAAATGATGGAGGGGTGAGGAAAGAGTGATGTAGGGAGACGATGGAGGGGTGAGGAACAAGTGAGGACACATGAAGAATGAGGTGGAATAAGTGGCAAGGAAGGTTGATAAAGATGGTATAATAGAAGAGGTACGAAAGAGGGTAAGAGAGACACGACCCTGACCCCTGGAGTTGCAAGCAGCTGCTATAATTTCCCCCCCCCCCAACAACTCCTGATACACCCAAGTAACTGTGATACATCCCAGTAACTGTGATATATCCCAGTAACTCGATATATCAGGGTAACTGATACACCCCATTAACTCTGATATACAACAGTAACTCACGATGACGAACTGACTTTCTTAAGTTGTCCTTGATGGCTAACCCTCCGGGTTAAAAATCAGAACAAATCTTATCACAACTCAAATCGAATATAAGTTACGGTTAGGCAACTAAGAATAAGCGAGCCTATAATATTTAAATACTACATGAAATTTGCAATTACTCATGTTGAAGCTCACACTATCTGTATGTAATGTAATTACCTTTCTTGGTGGTTTACGCAAATAAATCAGAGTATGCACCTCACCAAGGCAATAGTTTACCCCCATGCTGAGTCAACACAGAAAACTCATTACACTTCTACTGACAGAAAACGGCAGAGACAAAGATGTAATCTGGGGTGACCGACCTACATTTGTTTTTAGGTACATACATTATTTACTCTTGTCTTCACTATCAATAATATTATTGTATCTTGCTTTGCTCTTTTTATTTATATAATTAATTATTAATGAGTTAGCAAATGATATCTAATTTCAAGACTTAAGATTAACTTTCACTTGACGAAGCTGAACCTGGAGATGTAGTTGCAAGAACTTTCACTAAAAAAAAAAAAAACAGCAGCATGAGAATTTCTACTCCAGCAGGATATATACACCGAGAGGTGTATTGCTTTCAATGTATATACCCTCAGTTTACTTTATCTCTATTTTAGGGGAATAATATTTTCTTGACTGGTAGTAAAGAGGTGACAGTCTTCATAACCCTAGTGTAGTCGATAGGCTTTAACGAACCTTCTACAATAATTAGTTGAGGTTCATATTCAGTTCACTTTTCCAATACTGTTTTCTCACTGTCTTTTATTCATATCCACGTATTTTTTGCCACTTCCATAATATTAGGCATGATATTAAGACATGAAAAACGAAATCATTTGCTTTTGTAATAAGTGGAAAACCTTAAATATCGCGTTATGTTCGATACTAGACTTATTTACTAGTCTTTTAATGAGATGCTGTATAGTCCTTGTGGCTTAGCGCTTCTTTTTGATTATAATAATAATAATTTTAATGAGATAGTAATCGAACGGTACTGTACATTTTCTTTATATTTAGCAAAATTGGATACATCGCCAGTGTGTTAGTAACCTAGTCTATATAATATTCTCTGACTAGTTTCCCATTGTTTGTAGAAATCAGATCTATAATAATAATAATAAATTATTATTACTACTACTACTATTAAAAATGTGGTGTTAATTTTGAAAAATCTCATGATACACATTTCATGCAAATATACTTTATTTCTAGTTTTTTCTTCTATTCTCTCTTTTTTCATTGCATTTTTTTCAGTCTTAGGGGTTATATGTTGTGTCTACTAGAGTTGCTGGGTGAATGGTGCTACAGTGGTGGGTGATGGGTAGCTGGATGAAGAATATACTATCTATAGAGATAGATAGTGGGCAGAATCTGGTGTGTATTATTTCACTAGGTATTAGGCATGCATGTTACATGTGTTACTGTTCAGGAAGTGGTGGGAGCTGGGTGAGTGTGTCTATGGTATTTATCCTTCAATTGTTAATGAGCTTAGATGAGTAACTACTGTATTATCTCTCATCAAAAGAAAAGAATAAGCTGGATAAACCCTTGAAAACAAGTGATGACAAACTAATGATGCTACTCCTTAATTAAGACACTGCAGATCTGGAGAATACATATAGCAATTTCACTGCCCATATATAAAAAAATTCAAACATCTAAATATGGGAAATGCCAAAAATATCTCTCAAATTTGTATTCCATGGAGTGCCGGCAAGAAAGATATATCGTAATTTAAACCTAGAGAATGCTGGAGAATGTAAGTCGACAACTGCATTGAAACTGCAATAAGAGAACTCCAGGTCACCTCGCTCAAATTACACTAAGAGAATTCTAGGACTGTTCACTGAAACTACACTAAAAGAACTCGCAAGCATAAAGGTTCGAAGTCCTTTCTACACCATTCAAACCTCTGAGGAATTACCAACAGACCCGCAACTGTCTTTCCGACAGAATCTGATCAGTTTCTCTAGGCAGTTCCTCATCAGTTGGGCTGTGGTGCCTCCGTCAGAATGCTTACTATGACCAACAACAATTCAACTGACCAAGTCGTCAACGAGGAAGCCTGGTCTGGGACCTGCTCGCGGGGGTGATTACCCGCTGACCCTGTGATAGAGGGTGTACACTCCACCTGACAATAGAGGCGGAGTTTTCCATTCTCACCACCTACAAAAAAAAAAAAAGTACTTTCTTCTTCCTGTGCCTCCTCTTATTTCTCTCCTTTCTTTGCCTTCCCACTATCTACCCTGAGGCCTCCTCGACCCGTGGGAACTCTCACTAAAATTATTCAGCTTGGACTTTTCCATGACATGTGTAACGGTATTGCGACCACCCCATACTGCATAATGTCTGTAAGAGAGCAGGAAGTTACAAGATGTTACAGTATGATACAAGATGTTACAGTATGTTGCAAGATGTTACAGGATGTTGCAAAATTTAACAAGATGTTACAGGAAGTTACAAGATGTTGTAGGAGTTGCAAGGTGTTGCAGGATGCTACAAGATAGTATAGCTGCTACAGTCAAGAAAAAAGAAATTGTAAATTGGTCTCGGGTTTTTCACATGTACGAGTGAGACAAATGAACAGGTTACTCGGAACACTTCATGCTACCAGTGTTCAGTGTACACTCTGTCCTGAACACTCCATGCTACCAGTGTTCAATGTACACACTGTCCTGAACATTCCATGCTACCAGTGGTCAATGTACACACCGTCCTGAACGCTCCATGCTGCTAGTGTTCAATGTACACACTGCCTCCCCCCCCCTTGCACACAACAGGCCAAATGTCTATCGTAGGACCTCCACGAGCACCACATACCAACACCACCAGTGATAATCGTGCATATTCGAACGCTTCCTGGCTATGTTCGGCCACCTCGCTGCTAGGTGGAACGAGGCTTCTGGATGCTGCGGGTTTGCCTTACAACATTACAGTATTCTTGACTGGTGGTGAACAAGTTACATGCAGCCTTAATTAAATACACGTTTTTGACATGTATGTGTGTATCCCAGCTTAATATAAGTTTTGTTAGTTTACGGCAAGCGTTGACGTTTCGAATATCGAAAGGAAATTGTTCGAAAAATATAAGGATAGGTTATCCTGGACGGTCGCTGCAATAAGTGTGTTCACTGACGTTCCTGATGTGTTCACTGACGCAATGTGTTCACTGACGTTCCTGACGTGTTCACTGACGCAATGTGTTCACTGACGTTCCTGACGTGTTCACTGACGCAAAGTGCTCACTGACGTGCTCGACGTGTTCACTGACGCAGTGTTCACTGCGTGCTCGACGGGCTCACTGACGTGCTGAATGTGCTCACTGACGTGCTCGACGTGTTTACTGATGGGCTCGACGTGTTCACTGACGTACTGGGGGTGTTCATTGACGTGCACGACGTTCACTGACGTACTAGACGTGTTAAATGACGTACTAAGTGTTCACTGACGTGCTCGACGTGTTCACTGACGTGCTCGATGTGTTCACTGACGTACTCGACGTATTCACTGATGCACAAGGTGTTTTCACTGACGTGCTAGGTGTTTACTGACGTGCTAGACGTGTTCACGAACGTGCTCACTGACGTGCTAGACGTGTTAGGTGTGCACTGATGTGCTAAACGTGTTCAATGATGTACTCGAAGTGCTCACTGGCATACTCTATGTCCGCAACATTTCATATCACACCTGGCCACACTTACCTGTGTGCGACATACCTGCCACATTTAGTCACACTTGGCCACACTATCTGCAGGTTCGCCACACCAGCTGCAGGCTGACCACACTTGGCCACACCAGCTGCAGATTGACCACACTTGGCCACACCAACTGAAGGTTACCACACTAGCTGCAGGTTGGCCACACCAGCTGCAGGTTGGCCACACCAGCTGCAGGTTGGCCACACTTAGCTACACCAGCTGCAGGCTATAATACCTGGACCTCTGGTGAAGCAGGATATCCTCCATCTACACTGACCAAGTCAGTGCGTGTCAGGCAATAAGATTAATCTTCCCCCAGTAAAACATCAGAGGAGAGAGGGAGGAAGAGGAGGAGAGAGGAAGAGGAGAAAGATGAGGAGGATAGAAGGGGAAGAGGAGAGAGGGAGAGAAACGGAGGAAGAGGAAAAGAAAGGGAAGAGGAGGAGAAAGGGAGAGGAGGGGGTGATAAGAGGATACCTGAAGGACGTTTCCAGGGATCAACGCCCCTGCGGCCCGATACTAGATCAGGGCTCCTGGTGGATCAGGGCCCGATCACTCGGGCTGTCACTGCTGGCCGCACGCAGTCCAACATACGAACCACAACCCGAATGGTCAGGCATTGATTTCAAGAACTAGTCCAGTTCCCTCTTGAAAACCGCCTGAGGTTTGTTCGTAATTTCTCTTATGCACGAAGGGAGAGCACTGAAGAGTTGGGGGACATTTACTCGTCGCTTCCCTGCTTTCAAGTAGAGGTATTTTTCACCATCTGCCAAATCTACGGAGTGATTTCGGTGTTCAGGCTTGGGACCAGTTCCTCTAGGATTTTCCAGGTGTCAATTATATACTTGTCTCGCCTATGTTCCAAGGAATACAATTCAAGGGGCTTCAAGCATTTCTGATAATTCAGATGTCTAAGTGTATACGAGCAGTGAAAGTTCTATGTGCGTTTCCCAGCTCAGCAATCTCGCCTGCCTTGAAGGCAGCCATTAGAATACAACAGCATTCTAGCCTGGAAAGAAAAAGTGATTTAGAGTATCATCACTAGCTCAGCATCTCTTGTCTTGTAAGTTCTGGTTATCTAGCCTATCATTTTCCTTACCGCCCAATAAGCCTGACCTCAATTGTAGGCAAATTACTAGAGTCAATTATAGCTCAAATTATAAGAAGCCATCTCGATAAGCATAGCTTGATTAATGATACTCAGCATGGATTCACAAGAGGCCGGTCTTGTCTAACTAATTTATTAACTTTCTTCAGTAAAGCTTTTGAGGCTGTTGACCACGATAAAGAATTTGATATTATTTACTTAGATTTTAGTAAGGCTTTTGATAGAGTTCCGCACCAAAGACTGTAGAAGAAAGTAGCAGCTCATGGCAGTGGGGGAAGGGTCCTCTCGTGGATCGAATCATGGCTCACAGACAGGAAGCAGAGAGTGTCCATCAATGGGGTTAAATCCGAGTGGGGATCAGTAACGAATGGCGTTCCACAGGGATCAGTCTTGGGCCCGTTGCTGTTTATAATATATATCAATGATCTTGATGAAGGAATTACTAGTGATATGAGCAAATTCGCCGATGACACGAAGATAGGTAGGATAATTGATTCAAACGTAGATGTTAGGGAACTTCAGGAGGATTTAGACAAACTCTACTCTTGGTCAGAAAAGTGGCAGATGCAGTTCAATGTAGATAAATGCAAGGTTCTGAAGCTCGGGAGTTTCTGGAGTTTATCTGGAGAGAGTTCCGGGGGTCAACGCCCCCGCGGCCCGGTCTGTGACCAGGCCTCCTTAGGTCAGTGTCCCGGGATGCGACCCACACCAGTCGACTAACACCCAGGTACCCATTTTACTGATGGGGAACATAGACAACAGGTGGAAAGAAACACGTCCAATGTTTCTACTCTGGCTGGGAATCGAACCCAGGCCCTCGCCGTGTGAAGCGAGAGCGTTAACCACCAGGCCACCAGAACTTAGCCATACAGATTGCGAAAAGGACTTAGGGGTTATGGTAAGCAGCAACCTTAAACCAAGACAGCAATGCCTAAGCGTACGTAATAAGGCAAATAGATTACTGGGATTTATATCAAGAATTTTTTTTTTATTTTTTTTTTTTTTATTATCACACCGGCCGATTCCCACCAAGGCAGGGTGGCCCGAAAAAGAAAAACTTTCACCATCATTCACTCCATCACTGTCTTGCCAGAAGGGTGCTTTACACTACAGTTTTTAAACTGCAACATTAACACCCCTCCTTCAGAGTGCAGGCACTGTACTTCCCATCTCCAGGACTCAAGTCCGGCCTGCCGGTTTCCCTGAATCCCTTCATAAATGTTACTTTGCTCACACTCCAACAGCACGTCAAGTATTAAAAACCATTTGTCTCCATTCACTCCTATCAAACACGCTCACGCATGCCTGCTGGAAGTCCAAGCCCCTCGCACACAAAACCTCCTTTACCCCCTCCCTCCAACCCTTCCTAGGCCGACCCCTACCCCGCCTTCCTTCCACTACAGACTGATACACTCTTGAAGTCATTCTGTTTCGCTCCATTCTCTCTACATGTCCGAACCACCTCAACAACCCTTCCTCAGCCCTCTGGACAACAGTTTTGGTAATCCCGCACCTCCTCCTAACTTCCAAACTACGAATTCTCTGCATTATATTCACACCACACATTGCCCTCAGACATGACATCTCCACTGCCTCCAGCCTTCTCCTCGCTGCAACATTCATCACCCACGCTTCACACCCATATAAGAGCGTTGGTAAAACTATACTCTCATACATTCCCCTCTTTGCCTCCAAGGACAAAGTTCTTTGTCTCCACAGACTCCTAAGTGCACCACTCACTCTTTTTCCCTCATCAATTCTATGATTCACCTCATCTTTCATAGACCCATCCGCTGACACGTCCACTCCCAAATATCTGAATACGTTCACCTCCTCCATACTCTCTCCCTCCAATCTGATATTCAATCTTTCATCACCTAATCTTTTTGTTATCCTCATAACCTTACTCTTTCCTGTATTCACCTTTAATTTTCTTCTTTTGCACACCCTACCAAATTCATCCACCAATCTCTGCAACTTCTCTTCAGAATCTCCCAAGAGCACAGTGTCATCAGCAAAGAGCAGCTGTGACAACTCCCACTTTGTGTGTGATTCTTTATCTTTTAACTCCACGCCTCTTGCCAAGACCCTCGCATTTACTTCTCTTACAACCCCATCTATAAATATATTAAACAACCACGGTGACATCACACATCCTTGTCTAAGGCCTACTTTTACTGGGAAAAAATTTCCCTCTTTCCTACATACTCTAACTTGAGCCTCACTATCCTCGTAAAAACTCTTCACTGCTTTCAGTAACCTACCTCCTACACCATACACTTGCAACATCTGCCACATTGCCCCCCTATCCACCCTGTCATACGCCTTTTCCAAATCCATAAATGCCACAAAGACCTCTTTAGCCTTATCTAAATACTGTTCACTTATATGTTTCACTGTAAACACCTGGTCCACACACCCCCTACCTTTCCTAAAGCCTCCTTGTTCATCTGCTATCCTATTCTCCGTCTTACTCTTAATTCTTTCAATTATAACTCTACCATACACTTTACCAGGTACACTCAACAGACTTATCCCCCTATAATTTTTGCACTCTCTTTTATCCCCTTTGCCTTTATACAAAGGAACTATGCATGCTCTCTGCCAATCCCTAGGTACCTTACCCTCTTCCATACATTTATTAAATAATTGCACCAACCACTCCAAAACTATATCCCCACCTGCTTTTAACATTTCTATCTTTATCCCATCAATCCCGGCTGCCTTACCCCCTTTCATTTTACCTACTGCCTCACGAACTTCCCCCACACTCACAACTGGCTCTTCCTCACTCCTACAAGATGTTATTCCTCCTTGCCCTATACACGAAATCACAGCTTCCCTATCTTCATCAACATTTAACAATTCCTCAAAATATTCCTTCCATCTTCCCAATACCTCTAACTCTCCATTTAATAACTCTCCTCTCCTATTTTTAACTGACAAATCCATTTGTTCTCTAGGCTTTCTTAACTTGTTAATCTCACTCCAAAACTTTTTCTTATTTTCAACAAAATTTGTTGATAACATCTCACCCACTCTCATTTGCTCTCTTTTTACATTGCTTCACCACTCTCTTAACTTCTCTCTTTTTCTCCATATACTCTTCCCTCCTTGCATCACTTCTACTTTGTAAAAACTTCTCATATGCTAACTTTTTCTCCCTTACTACTCTCTTTACATCATCATTCCACCAATCGCTCCTCTTCCCTCCTGCACCCACTTTCCTGTAACCACAAACTTCTGCTGAACACTCTAACACTACATTTTTAAACCTACCCCATACCTCTTCGACCCCATTGCCTATGCTCTCATTAGCCCATCTATCTCCATATTACAGAATGGACATAAATTCGTTAGAAAACATTCAGCGTAGGATGACTAAATTAATACATAGCATTAGAAATCTTCCTTATGAAGAAAGATTGAAGACTCTTAAGTTACATTCACTTGTGATGAATGGTTTGAAAAACCGACAAGTTGAAGAATGAGACATTTATGCAGCATATGGGAATCTTTATTCAGGAAACGTTTCGCCACACAGTGGCTTCATCAGTCCAATACAAAGAGGAAGGCGTAAGGAGAGGAGGAGTATGAGGTAATCAGTCCCTCAGCCTGGAGTTGATGTGTTCAGTCCATCAATCTTGTAGAATGTACAGCATAGGGCCGTAGACGTGGCTTATATACTGTAGTGAGGTGAGGTGAAGCAGGCGGAGGCGGGGTCATAGTGGTACCATCCACTAGTCGAAGTAGGTCTTCGTCCAAAGGTTGAACAAGTGTTGAAGAATTCTTTGTAACAAGATCTCATGATGCTGCAGTGTCTGACAGTTGTGATGAATGGTTTGAAAAACCGACAAGTTGAAGATTGAGACACTTATGCAGCATATGGGAATCTTTATTCAGGAAACGTTTCGCCACACAGTGGCTTCATCAGTCCAATACAAAGAGGAAGGCGTAAGGAGAGGAGGAGTATGAGGTAATCAGTCCCTCAGCCTGGAGTCGATGTGTTCAGTCCATCAATCTTGTAGAATGTACAGCATAGGGCCGTAGACGTGGCTTATATACTGTAGTGAGGTGAGGTGAAGCAGGCGGAGGCGGGGTCATAGTGGTACCATCCACTAGTCGAAGTAGGTCTTCGTCCAAAGGTTGAACAAGTGTTGAAGAATTCTTTGTAACAAGATCTCATGATGCTGTAGTGTCTGACAGTTGTGATTGATGGACTGAACACATCGACTCCAGGCTGAGGGACTGATTACCTCATACTCCTCCTCTCCTTACGCCTTCCTCTTTGTATTGGACTGATGAAGCCACTGTGTGGCGAAACGTTTCCTGAATAAAGATTCCCATATGCTGCATAAGTGTCTCAATCTTCAACTTGTCGGTTTTTCAAACCATTCATCACAACTGTCAGACACTGCAGCATCATGAGATCTTGTTACAAAGAATTCTTCAACACTTGTTCAACCTTTGGACGAAGACCTACTTCGACTAGTGGATGGTACCACTATGACCCCGCCTCCGCCTGCTTCACCTCACCTCACTACAGTATATAAGCAACGTCTACGGCCCTATGCTGTACATTCTACAAGATTGATGGACTGAACACATCGACTCCAGGCTGAGGGACTGATTACCTCATACTCCTCCTCTTCTTACGCCTTCCTCTTTGTTTTGGACTGATGAAGCCACTGTGTGGCGAAACGTTTCCTGAATAAAGATTCCCATATGCTGCATAAGTGTCTCAATTTTCAACTTGTCGGTTTTTCAAACCATTCATCACAACCCTCAGTACTTTATTAATATCTCCCTTGTTTATGCCCGTCATCCACTTATACACTTCAATGATATCTCCCCTCATTCTACGCCTCTCCAGAGAGTGGAGATTTAAGGCTTTAAGTCTATCTTCATACGGGAGGTTCCTTACACAGTAAATCATTTTAATCATTCTTCTCTGTATGTTCTCTAATGAGTGAGTCTATATCCATCCTGTAGTAAGGGGACCAAAACTGAGCAGTATAATCTAAATGAGGCCTCACTAGTGATGTATAGAGCTGTAAAATAACTTTTGGACTTCTGTTACTAATACTTCTTGAGATAAACCCAAGTAATCTGTTGGCCTTGTTGCGCACACTAAGGCACTGCTGTTTTGGCTTTAGATTTCTGCTCACCATGACTCCCAAGTCCTTTTCACATTCTGTATGATCAAGCTCTACTTCACCTAGATTATAGCTTCGATGGTTATTTTCATTACCAAGGGCAAGTACCTTACACTTATCCACATTGAACTTCATCTGCCATTTTTCAGACCAGGACATTAATTTGTCCAAATCCTCCTGGAGTTCATTGCTATCCTCCTCAGAGTGAATTATACGGCCTATCTTTGTATCATCAGCAAACTTACTCATGTCACTCGTAATCCCTTCATCAAGGTCATTAATGTAAATTATGAACAAGAGAGGGCCCAAAACTGATCCTTGTGGAACGCCACTAGTGACTAATCCCCATTCAGATTTCACTCCATTAATGGTAACTCTCTGCTTTCTATTGGTAAGCCATGCCTCTATCCATGCTAGAACTTTACCTCCTATACCATGAGCTGCCACTTTTTTTCAAGAGTCTCCTGTGAGGTACTCTATCGAAGGCTTTACTAAAATCCAAATAAACAATATCATATTCCTTATCACTGTCAACTGCCTCAAATGTTCTATTGAAGAATGTCAGTAAGTTTGTCAGGCAGGAACGACCTCTCGTGAATCCATGCTGAGATTCATTTATCAAGTCATGCTCCTCAAGGTGACTTCTAATAATTTCAGCTATAATTGATTCTAATAACTTGCCCACTATAGATGTCAGGCTTATTGGAGGGTAATTTGAAGGAACGGACTTATCCCCTGATTTGAATATAGGAACCACATTAGCCATCTTCCACAACTCTGGCACAACACCGGTAAGGATGGACGCATTAAACACACTCGTTAATGGCTGACTAAGCTCCATCTTGCATTCCTTAAGTACCCTGGAAAAGATCTCATCGGGTCCCGGGGACTTATTTTGCTTCAGTTTGTCTATCTGTTTAATAACCATGTCCCTCGTGACAGTAATATTAGTTAATTTAAATTCATCAGGAACTAAATAATTGTTAATTACTGGAATCTCATTTACATTTTCCTGTGTAAAAACTGACAAAAAATAGTCATTAAATAAGGAACACATTTCCAGTTCGTTATCCGTCAGCTGTCCTTTCCCAATTTTCAGAGGTCCTACTTCTTCCTTCACCTTCGTCCTATACACTTGAAAGAACCCCTTTGGATTAGTCTTTGATTCACCAGCAACTCTAATTTCATAGTCACGTTTAGCCTTTCTAATTCCCTTTTTTAATTCTCTTTTAAGCTGAACATATTGGTCAGTAAGGTTAACCTCTCCTCTTCTGATGCGCCTATAAATTCCCCTTTTCTCCCCTAATAGATGCTTTAACCTACTGTTAACCCATTTGGGATCGTTATTATTAGTTCTAATATCTCTCTGGGGAATGTATATACTCTGGGCACGGTGTACATTATTAAGAAAAAAATCATAAAAGCAGATCTCTTCATAATCATAAGTATGATCATCGCCAATAAAATCATTAGCTAGATAACCCCAATCAAGATTAGACAAATGTTCCCTAAGTCCATTATAGTCGGCAGAAAGGAACTCAGGGAACAATACTCTTCTCCAGACTGAGGGACTGACCACCTCAAAACTTTAAGGGTGATGGACTGATTACATCGTCTTCAAGTCTCTCCTGCTTCTATCAACTTTGCTGTACTCGACTGAAGAAGCCTACTGTGTAGGCGAAACATTTCGAAATAAAGTTACCTAACTGTTGCATATGTGTCTTACCTAAACATGGGAGGAGGTACAAGTACTTCCTTGTCTTCTGGGACCAGCTGTCCCCAGGCCTAGACCCATTCCCCACCCCCACGGGGCTCGGAGGGAGAAGCTAGATACCTCGAACTGCCACAAACTCCGCCCACACTGAGCTCAAAGGGTGTGGCAGCTGCGTAGCAGCAGACTATGTCAGGAGGTGCAAAGGCAGCAAGCACTGCAGGATCCTTTTGGAGTCACATCCCAGCTATGGGCATTAAGCCCGAGTGCTGGGGAAGCTCAAGAATGCCTTTTGCTGTATGTGTTGCTGCTGCTACTACTACACTTGTCCGTTGCACTCCTCCCCTGGAAGACTTGCTTTATATCCACCTGAAGATTCGCTGTATCTGCGACGGACGCCACTCATAATAGATTCTGGTGTAATCGGTAATGGACGTTATGGTGCTATGAAGATGACGATGACCACGACCCACAACAGTATGCTTGACGATTTACTCATCACCGTACTGAAGTCTCCCATTTTACTAGTGTCAAATTTCATTATTTAATGCACGTAATCCCATTTTAGGTTATGAAATATGAGAGGGAAATATACTGAACACTTTTTCTCAGTATGGACCGATAAGCCAGAAAAAGACCTGGCTGACAAGACCAAAAGCTCCACTTAGTCATTACATGACTAGGACCCTCGTTATAAGAAGTCTGTCTCATACAGTGAGGAGGGGGATGTTAAACAATTAACAGTGGTTTCCCAGGTCGACCTTAGTGGTCGTTCGCGCTGTCAGCCTGACCCTGGCCTGTTACCTGCCCGTAAAACGCAAATAACCCACTTAATAAAATGAAAACTCCCGCATTTCTCCTTCTTCATAGAAACATAAGAACAGGCATCAGTCGATGCTCTGATTTAATTGATCTTCCCAGCAACGTCCTTAAATTATTTTAAAGGAGGTGCGAGTATTTGTGTACTGCAGAGTTGTGCCTGAAGGATGCTTTGGCTCCCATAGAAGCTGACCTCTAGTTAGAAGTTAAGTTACTGGGGGTGTGGAGGCCTTTATAGGCTCAGGCAAAAATAGCTAACACTAACCGATTCTTCCCCTATCACCACTTCCCCGCTCACCTTCCAAGTGTCTTGCCTGAACTCACTTTCGCTAAGGAGAGGGACTCTGAGAAGAACTCTGGTCGGGTGCAGAGCTGTGGCATCTGTGTGAGGATATTCGGTAGCCAGACTGCCACGGAGCGATGAGGCTGTGTCAGGTCTTGCGACCTGTTCAGTACAGAGAACGATGGAAGATGTTTGATTGTATACGGGCAGTGAAAGTTATCCGTGCATTTTCTAGCGAGGGGTGAGCTACAGCTCCTGAACCCGCCTTTCAATCTTTAATTACCTGGCATACTTATCTCCGAATCTCTCTATCCTATCATTTACTTTTTCAGCAATAGCTACAATTTTTTTCCACTACCTCTTCCTCTACACAGCACCCTGAGTATTTTGTGTCATTATTATTTTTTGCTTGGTCTTCTGAGGCGTGATCTATTTTCCTTAATTATGACATAAACCTTTTCAGGAACCTTTGATGAGATGAGGTATTTACATTTTAAGAGTTCACTTTGTTTGCAGGAACCATCTGATGTAATCTAAGTTTCCATATGTAAAGGGACACAAGTGCAACTAATATGACATTTTTATTGTGGCAACGTTTCGCTCTCTAGGAGCTTTGTCAAGCCGTTACAAACAGTACACGGACACAGAGGGTATATATAGGCTCAGAGTGAGGTGCAATACTAGTGGTAGCAGTAGTATTTTATATATTATTATCACACTGGCCGATTCCCACCAAGGCAGGGTGGCCCGAAAAAGAAAAACTTTCACCATCATTCACTCCATCACTGTCTTGCCAGAAGGGTGCTTTACACTACAGTTTTTAAACTGCAACATTAACACCCCTCCTTCAGAGTGCAGGCACTGTACTTCCCATCTCCAGGACTCAAGTCCGGCCTGCCGGTTTCCCTGAACCCCTTCATAAATGTTACTTTGCTCACACTCCAACAGCACGTCAAGTATTAAAAACCATTTGTCTCCATTCACTCCTATCAAACACGCTCACACGTGTCTGCTGGAAGTCCAAGCCCCTCGCACACAAAACCTCCTTTACCCCCTCCCTCCAACCTTTCCTAGGCCGACCCCTACACCGCCTTCCTTCCACTACAGACTGATACACTCTTGAAGTCATTCTGTTTCGCTCCATTCTCTCTACATGTCCGAACCACCTCAACAACCCTTCCTCAGCCCTCTGGACAACAATTTTGGTAATCCCACACCTCCTAACTTCCAAACTACGAATTCTCTGCATTATATTCACACCACACACTGCCCTCAGACATGACATCTCCACTGTCTCCAGCCTTCTCCTCGCTGCAACATTCATCACCCATGCTTCACACCCATATAAGAGCGTTGGTAAAACTATACTCTCATACATTCCCCTCTTTGCCTCCAAGGACAAAGTTCTTTATCTCCACAGACTCCTAAGTGCACCACTCACCCTTTTCCCCTCATCAATTCTATGATTCACCTCATCTTTCATAGACCCATCCGCTGACACGTCCACTCCCAAATATCTGAATACATTCACCTCCTCCATACTCTCTCCCTCCAATCTGATATCCAATCTTTCATCACCTAATTTTTTTGTTATCCTCATAACCTTACTCTTTCCTGTATTCACTTTTAATTTTCTTCTTTTGCACACCCTATCAAATTCATCCACCAATCTCTGCAACTTCTCTTCAGAATCTCCCAAGAGCACAGTGTCATCAGCAAAGAGCAAATGTGACAACTCCCACTTTATGTGTGATTCCTTATCTTTTAACTCCACGCCTCTTGCCAAGACACTCGCATTTACTTCTCTTACAACCCCATCTATAAATATATTAAACAACCACGGTGACATCACACATCCTTGTCTAAGGCCTACTTTTACTGGGAAATAATTTCCCTCTTTCCTACATACTCTAACTTGAGCCTCACTATCCTCATAAAAACTCTTCACTGCTTTCAGTAACCTACCTCCTACACCATACACCTGCAACATCTGCCACATTGCCACCCTATCCACCCTGTCATACGCCTTTTCCAAATCCATAAATGCCACAAAGACCTCTTTAGCCTTATCTAAATACTGTTCACTTATATGTTTTACTGTAAACACCTGGTCCACACACCCCCTACCTTTCCTAAAGCCTCCTTGTTCATCTGCTATCCTATTCTCCGTCTTACTCTTAATTCTTTCAATAATAACTCTACCATACACTTTACCAGGTATACTCAACAGACTTATCCCCCTACAATTTTTGCACTCTCTTTTATCCCCTTTGCCTTTATACAAAGGAACTATGCATGCTCTCTGCCAATCCCTAGGTACCTTACCCTCTTCCATACATTTATTAAATAATTGCACCAACCCCTCCAAAACTATATCCCCACCTGCTTTTAACATTTCTATCTTCATCTCATCAATCCCGGCTGTTTTACCCCCTTTCATTTTACCTACTGCCTCACGAACTTCCCCCACACTCACAACTGGTTCTTCCTCACTCCTACAAGATGTTATTCCTCCTTGCCCTATACACGAAATCACAGCTTCCCTATCTTCAACAACATTTAACAATTCCTCAAAATATTCCCTCCATCTTCCCAAATACCTCTAATTCTCCATTTAATAACTCTCCTCTCCTATTTTTAACTGACAAATCCATTTGTTCTCTAGGCTTTCTTAACTTGTTAATCTCACTCCAAAACTTTTTCTTATTTTCAACAAAATTTGTTGATAACATTTCTTATATCACTACCACTACCAGTAGTAGTAGTAGTGGTGATATAAGTTGTAGTAGTAGTAATACATTAAGTTAGAACAATTAACTCGCACATGAGTAAAAGGATATAAAAGCTGAAGAACTGAGACACTTATGCAACATATGGGAATCTTTATTGAAGAAACGTTTCGCCACACAGTGGCTTCATCAGTCCAATACAAAGTAGAAATGGGTAAGGAGAGTAGAAGTTTGAGGTAATCAGTCGGTTTTCTAAACCATTCATCACATGTCAGACACTGCAACATCATGGGATCTTGGTACAAAGACTTCAACGCTTGCCCAACCTCTGGACGACGACCTACTTACAGTAGTGGCAGGTCCCACTGTGATCCCGCCTCCTCCTGCTTCACCTCATCTGACTGCAGTATATAAGCCACCTCTCTGATCCTATGCTGCATTTCCTACAAGAGTGATGGACTGAACACATCGATTCCAGGTTGAGGGACTGATTACCTCAAACTTCTCCTCTCCTTACCTATTTCTACTTTGTATTGGACTGATGAAGCCACTGTGTGGCGAAACGTTACTTCAATAAAGATTCCCATATGTTGCATAAGTGTCTCAGTTTTTCAACTTGTCGGTTTTCTAAACCATTCATCACACAAATATAAAAGCTATAACTTGGGTAACATAAAAAAAGGTTAGACAAATATTTCTAGGATAGAAAAGGCCTGTTTCAATGTTCATTCTCTGTAATGTGCTTTGTATAGCATTAACAGGAGAGACTATGTGATGGCAGGGTTTACTGTTTTCAGGAGGATTCTTGCTAAGACTTCAGAGATGGTGAAGCTGCCTTTTTGTTTAATTGTATTACAAACAGCTATTAGTGAAGATTCAAGGCACTTGCGTCGGCGGAAATTGGTTTCTTTGATCACTAATTGGGCGTCGGTAATTCTACCAACTTTATTACAAGTTTCCATATCCAAACACTTTAGCAGATGCGTAAATTTGCCTTATAATGAAAAACAAAAGGAATTTTAAAGTTCCTAAAGAGTGGTCATTAATGTGGTCTACACAGTGACTATTAACATAAGAACATAAGAAAGGAGGAACACTGCAGCAGGCCTGCTGGCCCATACCAGGCAGATCCTTTACAATCCTTCCCACTAACAAAATATTTGCCCAACCCAATTTTCAATCCTACCCAAGAAATAAGTTTTGATTATTTTATTTACACATTACGCAAGTCTCCCTCAAATCCAACCCCTCTCACTCATGTATTTATCTAACCTAAATTTGAAACTACCCAACGTTTTAGCTTCAATAACCCTACTAGGCAGACTGTTCCACTCATCAACTACCCTATTTCCAAACCAATACTTTCCTATATCCTTTCGAAATCTAAACTTATCTAATTTGAATCCATTATTGCAGGCTCTTTCTGGAAGTGATATCCTCAAAACCTTATTTATATCCCCTTTGTTAATGCTCATCTTCCACTTATACACTTCGATCATGTCTCCCCTCATTCTTCGTCTAACAAGTGAATGTAGTCTAAGAGTCTTCAATCGTTCTTCGTACGGAAGATTTCTTATGCTATGTATTAATTTGGTCATTCTACGCTGGATATTTTCTAGAGAATTTATATCCATTCTGTAATATGGAGACCAGAACTGAGCTGTGTAATCTAGGTGAGGCCTTACTAATGATGTATAAAGCTGTAAAATAACCGCTGGACTTCTGTTGCTTACACTTCTAGATATAAATCCCAGTAGTCTGTTTGCTTTGTTACGTACGCTTGGGCACTGCTGTCTTGGTTTAAGGTTGCTGCTTACCATAACCCCCAAATCCTTTTCGCAATCTGTATGTCTAAGTTCTACGTTATTTAACTGATAAGTACTAGTATTATGGACACTCCCAAGCTTCAGAACCTTGCATTTATCTACACTGAACTGCATCTGCCACTTTTCTGAGCAGGAATCGAATTTGTCTAAATCCTCCTGAAGTTCCGTGACATCTAAGTTTGAATAAATTATCCTATCTATCTTTGTGTCATCGGCTAATTTGCTCATATCACTAGTAATTCCCTCATCAAGGTCATTGATATATATTATAAACAACAACGGGTCCAAGACTGATCCCTGTGGAACGCCACTTTTTACGGATCCCCATTCGGATTTAACCTCATTTAAGCATACTCTCTGCTTCCTATTGGTGAGCCATGACTCGATCCATGACAACATTTTTCCCCCAATGCCATGAGCTGCCACTTTCTTTAACAGTCTCTGGTGCGGTACTCTATCAAAAGCCTTACTAAAATCTAAATAAACAATATCGAATTCTTTATCATGATCAACGGCCTCAAAAGCTTTACTGAAGAAGGTTATAAATTAGTTAGGCAGGAACGACCCCTCGTGAATCCATGCTGAGTATCATTAATCAAGCTGTGCTTATCCAGATGGCTTCTTATATTATCAGCTATAACTGACTCTAGTAATTTGCCTACAATTGAGGTTAGGTTTATTGGGCGGTAGTTTGACGGCAACGACTTGTCCCCTGCTTTAAAAATAGGAATTACATTAGCCATCTTCCACATATCAGACACTACACCTGTTTGAAGAGAAATATTAAAAATATTAGTCAATGGTTCACAAAGTTCCATTTTACACTCTTTAAGAACCCTTGAAAAAAGTTCATCAGGGCCCGGGGATTTATTTTGCTTTAACCGGTCTATCTGTTTGATAATCATTTCGCTAGTGACTGTGATATTACATAATTTATCATCTTCAGGCCCACTATAAAAATTAATTACTGGGATATTGTTAGTGTCTTCCTGAGTGAAAACTGAGAGAAAATAATTATTAAGAATAGAGCACATTTCATTCTCCTTGTCTGTGATATGACCCGAGTTATTTTTAAGGGGACCTATCTTATCTCTAACTTTTGTTCTATAAACCTGGAAAAAACTTTTTGGGTTAGTTTTCGAATCCCTAGCAACTTTAATTTCATAGTCTCGTTTAGATTTTCTTATCCCCTTTTTAATGTCCCTCTTAATGTCAATATACTGATTCATAAGATGACCCTCACCTCTTTTGATACGCCTATAAATTCCTTTTTTCTGTACTAAAAGATATTTGAGCCTATTATTCATCCATTTTGGGTCATTTCTATTCGATCTAATTTCCTTATATGGGATAAATGTCCTTTGGGCAGCATGTATTGTGTTAAGAAAGCTGTCATACTGATAGCTCTCTTCGTTACTCCAGTCCACAGATGATAAGTGTTCTCTAAGCCCATTGTAATCTGCTAAGCGAAAATCTGGGACCATTACTGAATTATCCCTATTATCATACTTCCATTCAATGCTAAAGGTAATTGATTTGTGATCGCTTGTGCCGAGTTCCTCTGTTATTTCTGAATTATTAACAAGGGATTCCTTGTTTGCCAAAACCAAGTCAAGCAGGTTATTTCCCCTTGTAGGCTCAGTCACAAACTGCTTCAAAAAACAATCCTGAACTACTAAGAAGTTGTTTGATTCTAAATTCCCAGTCAAGAAATTCCAATCAATACGACTAAAGTTAAAGTCTCCTAGAATTACTACGTTATCGTGCCTTGTGGCAATTTCCTCCCATAGTCCCTATCTAAGTTTGGGGGACGGTATATAATACCTAAAATAAATTTTTCATGCCCCTCTGAAAATTCTATCCAAACAGACTCTGTATGTATTACTTCAGACTTAATACCCGTTTTTATGCAACAGTTCAAGCGATCTCGGACATACAGTGCCACCCCACCCTCCTTCCCCATATTTCTATCTACTTAGAACAATTTAAAACCCTGAATGTGACATTCTGCAGGCATGTCCCGACTTTTTGAATTAAACCGCATCTCAGTTATGGCAAATACATCAATGTTACCTGCACTAGCAACTAATCTCAACTCGTCCATCTTATTCCTAGCACTACGGCTATTAGCATAATATACATTAAAAGACTCTCCTTTCTCTACACCCTTCCTGCTCATTTCTGTTTTTCTACTAAACCTATTACTGCCCTTATCACCCAGTGTCACTGGCTTTCCAATATCTACCTCGTTCTGCTTATTACTAGTTCCCCTGGAACTCATAATATTACTACACTGAGACTTCACTGTTTTCCTGCCAAAACCCATACCACTAACTATTCCTTGTTTAAAGTCCTAACAGCTCCCTCCACTGCAGATGTCAGTGCCTCCACCCCAGACCTAGGTAAGTGAACCCCATCCCTGGCATACATGTCATTTCTGCCATAGAAGAGGTCCCAGTTGCCAATGAATGTTACTGCATTTTCCTTACAGTATTTGTCCAGCCAGCAATTGACATCAATTGCCCTGGACAACCATTCATTTCCAACTCCTCTCCCTGGCAAAATACCACATATGACAGGGTTCCCACCCTTCCTAATTATTTCCATTGCTGACCTATACCTGCTAATCAGGTCCTCACTCCTATGTCTGCCAACAACGTTGCCTCCCGAACTGAGGCAGATAATAGGATTGCTCCCATTACCTTTCATGATGTCGTCCAGATGGCTAACAATATCTCCCATCCCAACTCCAGGAAAACATACCCTCTGCCTCCTCTTCCTGTCCCTAAGACAAAACGCCCTATCCATAAATTAACCTGACTGTCTCCAACTAAAACAATGTTCTTACCTTCACTTTTGGAATTTGGCGTGACGTTCTCAATGGTCTTCGTTGGGGTTTCTGGGGATGTTTCACTCACGCCTGCCAATGCTTCCTTGGTGCTCGTTGTGACGTTCCCAGTAGACAACCCACATTCATCAGGTAGCACCAAAAATGGGTTGGAAGTTTCCACAGTAGTCTTCACATTCTTCGTTGTTTCTGCCTCTCCAACAGTCTTCTTGATCCTCAGCTTGGTTCCACGTTGTGCAGCCACTGACCAGGTTCCTCTCTTAACCTGAGGACTCGCATCAGGATTACTACGAATCCTCTTGTTCTCCTCCGTTAATTGCCGTATCTCCAGCTTAGCAACCCTAAGCTCCTCTTTTAGCTGCTGGTAGAGTTGCTAAGGAGAGGGCATCCTGGTTCAGATTCACAGAGAGCACACAAACAAGTCTTCACAGTATTAACAGTTAAAAGTGCAAGTTAAAGTAGGATACATATTTTCACCCTTTCAGTTATTGTACGAAATCTGAGCAGGGTTCGTCTATCTACTCCCTAAGTATAATATGCTTAGTAAGGTCAGATGAGTAAGACAGCTGGCTCTCAGCAACATGATGTGGGGCCGGCACTACGACATTCAACAATCAAAAGCGAGACCTAGAAACTTTTACTGTAAAGAGGATGGGGGAATGGAAGGAATGGAGAGTACGGAAGTGATTTGGGAATGGAAATGAGAAGGGAAGTGGAAGGGATTAGAGAGCAGAAGTGATGTAAGACTAGAAGGAACAGGGGAACATTGGCTCGATTTAAAAATTCAAAATTTTTATTTCTTTGCGTAATAAAGTGTAGTTTACATGTAATAAATTATTGTTAAGCACAAGGAAGTCGAAGTTTCAATAATCGCATATACAAACACAAAAGAAACATTAAAACAATGACTAATCGATCACAGGGAAATAAGTCACAGAAAAAAAGTGTCACAATTTTGGTCTGGTTTTTCCCGATGCTTTGTCTGAAATTTTCTCTGAATTTTTTCCTAAACTCGTCCTGAGAGTCAATGACAACAGTGGCGTTTTCTGGCGTGTACGTGACAGCGGCCTCAACATATAAAATGATCATTGGAAACTGGTCTTGAAAAACCTATAATCATAGAAAAGACGAGTTGTGGAATCTTGCCTCAGTTGCAAATTTCAATTTATCTACAAGGCAATACAACTTCAACATGACAATAGTGACCAATTCAACAGAAGTTTCCTCAAAGATTATGGATGTAATGTCACTTACCAGTGATGATACCACCTTATTAATTAAGTCCAGCTGACGACACCATTATATGTGTATATGTGTGCGTGTGTGTGTGTGTGTGTGTGTGTGTGTGTGTGTGTGTGTGTGTGTGTGTGTGTGTGTGTGTGTGTGTGTGTGTGTGTGTGTGTGTGTGTGTGTTGCCGAATACGTAAAACGCTATTTTGGCTTAAATAGCAACGATCTTCTTGCCGAATAAGGCAAGCGAAAATCTGTGCATGCAATAATTTCGTAAAAATAATTTTGAACCTAACGAAAAAAAATATATTTCATTGTGTTTGTTTATTAAATTATCGTTTGTAGATGAATGGTTCAGAGAACTGACATGTTGATAAATTAGACACATGTGCAACTCTTGGGTATCTTTATTGAGGAAACGTTTCGCCACACAGTGGCTTCATCAGTCCATACAAAGGAGAATCTTGAAGAACAGGAGGAGAATGAGGTAATCAGTCCCTCAACCTTGAGTCGATGTGGTCAGTCCATCAATCTTGAATAGAATACGGCATACGTGCAGTGAAGGAGCTTATAAACCGTTGGTAGGAGAGGTGCAGCAGTCATAGGTGGTGTCACATTTGTTCAATGTGGAAGTAGGTCGTGCCCAAGAATTAGGCAAGCGAAGAATTAACATAAGAACATAAGAAAGGAGGAACACTGCAGGAGGCCTGTTGGTCCATACTAGGCAGGTCCTTTACAATTCATCCCACTAACAAAACATTTGCCCAACCCAATTTTCAATGCCACCCAAGAAATAAGCTCTGATGTGAAAGTCCCACTCAAATCCAACCCCTCCCACTCATGTACTTATCCAACCTGCATTTGAAACTACCCGAAGTCCCAGCCTCAATAACCCAACTAGGTAGACTGTTCCACTCATCAACTACCCTATTTCCAAACCAATACTTTCCTATGTCCTTTCTAAATCTAAACTTATCTAATTTAAATCCATTACTGCGGGTTCTCTCTTGGAGAGACATCCTCAAGACCTTATTAATATCCCCTTTATTAATACCTATCTTCCACTTATACACTTCGATCAGGTCTCCCCTCATTCTTCGTCTAACAAGTGAATGTAACTTAAGAGTCTTCAATCTTTCTTCATAAGGAAGGTTTCTAATGCTATGTATTAATTTAGTCATCCTACGCTGAATGTTTTCTAACGAATTTATGTCCATTCTGTAATATGGAGACCAGAACTGAGCTGCATAATCTAGGTGAGGCCTTACTAATGATGTATAAAGCTGCAGTATGACCTCAGGACTTCTGTTGCTTACACTTCTTGATATAAATCCCAGTAATCTATTTGCCTTATTACGTACGCTTAGGCATTGCTGTCTTGGTTTAAGGTTGCTGCTCACCATAACCCCCAAGTCCTTTTCGCAATCTGTATGGCTAAGTTTACATCGTTTAACTTATAAGTACTAGGGTTATGGGCACTCCCAAGCTTCAGAACCTTGCATTTATCTACATTGAACTGCATCTGCCACTTTTCTGACCAAGAATAGAGTTTGTTTAAATCCTCCTGAAGTTCCATAACACCTACGTTTGAATCAATTGTCCTACCTATCTTTGTGTCATCGGCGAATTTGCTCATATCACTAGTAATTCCTTCATCAAGATCATTGATATATATTATAAACAACAACGGGCCCAAGACTGATCCCTGTGGAACGCCACTTGTTACAGATCCCCACTCGGATTTAACCCCATTTATGGACACTCTCTGCTTCCTGTCAGTGAGCCATGACTCGATCCACGAGAGCACTTTTCCCCCAATGCCATGAGCTGCCACTTTCTTTAACAGTCTATGGTGCGGAACTCTATCAAAAGCCTTACTAAAATCTAAGTAAATAATATCAAATTCTTTATTGTGGTCAACAGCCTCAAAAGCTTTACTGAAGAAAGTTAATAAATTAGTTAGACAAGACCGGCCTCTTGTGAATCCATGCTGAGTATCATTAATCAAGCTATGCTTATCGAGATGGCTTCTTATAATCTCAGCTATAATTGACTCTAGTAATTTGCCTACAATTGAGGTCAGGCTTATTGGGCGGTAATTTGACGTATAGAATAGAATACGGCATACGTGCGAAGAAGGAGCTTATAAACCGTTGGTAGGAGAGGTGCAGCAGTCATAGGTGGTGTCACATTTGTTCAATGTGGAAGTAGGTCGTGCCCAAGAATTAGGCAAGCGAAGAATTCCCAAGTATTAAGATCCCAAGAAGTTGCAGTGTCTGACAGGTTTGTAGATGAATGGTTCAGAGAACCGACATGTTGATGGACTGATGAAGCCACTGTGTGGCGAAACGTTTCCTCAATAAAGATACCCAAGAGTTGCACATGTGTCTAATTTATCAACATGTCGGTTCTCTGAACCATTCATCTACAAACCTGTCAGACACTGCAACTTCTTGGGATCTTAATACTTGGGAATTCTTCGCTTGCCTAATTCTTGGGCACGACCTACTTCCACATTGAACAAATGTGACACCACCTATGACTGCTGCACCTCTCCTACCAACGGTTTATAAGCTCCTTCTCCGCACGTATGCCGTATTCTATTCAAGATTGATGGACTGACCACATCGACTCAAGGTTGAGGGACTGATTACCTCATTCTCCTCCTGTTCTTCAAGATTCTCCTTTGTATGGACTGATGAAGCCACTGTGTTTCGAAACGTTTCCTCATTAAATTATCGTAAATTTATCTAAAATATATTTAGTTGGATTAGGCTAAATTAAACTGCGCTTGTTATATTAAGGTTAGGTAAGTTTTCTAAGGTTCTTTTGGTGTAAAATTATTAATTTTTACATTACAATGAAAAAATCTATAAACGTATAAGAGAAATTTTTAGAAAGGACTTAATTCTAAATGAGTTTCTCCTATTGACCAATTTTACCTATTCGGCACGACACACACACACACACACACACACACACACACACACACACACACACACACACACATATATATATATATATATATATATATATATATATATATATATATATATATATATCATTATGCAAATTAATAAGCACAAATTCTAAAGTCAAAATGAGAGACTAGACGCCGTGAGAGGTCAGTGCACCACTGGTCAGATCAATGTGAAGATTAACCCCCCCCCCCCACACACACACACACACTATCATGTTGTAGGAACACCACGTATTCTTGTAGGTGTCTGCCCAATACTTTGCGATAAACGACCATGTCCTTTTCTACTTCGTATTTTGCTTCCTTCGCTTACTTGTCTTCATTATTAATACAATAATAACAGATGCCATTAACAATTAACATCCTCTGTACGATTTGACAAAGCTCAACCATGATCGAAAAATAGTTCCAATAAAAGTTTGTTCATACCCAAACTTCAATTCTTCCACTTGAGAAATAAGTAAAGTCTGTCATGTTTCATACTATGGAACAATGCTCTTCTCCAGACTGAGGGACTGACCACCTCAAAACTTTAAGGGTGATGGACTGATTACATCGTCTTCAAGTATCTTCTGCTTCTATCAACTTTTCTGTACTTGACTGAAGAAGCCTACTGTGTAGGCGAAACGTTTCATAATAAAGATACCTAACTGTTGCATATGTGTCTTACCTAACAACAAAGTCTGTCATATTCGCTACTTCTGTGACACAATAATACAGCGGGAACTGTAGGAAAAGAACTATGAGGAGATGAATATTAGTAAGTTTTACCTGATGACGCTCGAAGAGACAGAAATCACTCAGAATACAGTGGATATTTAAGATGAGAGGGGTCAGGGGACATAAACGAGCCACAGGAATGTCAGTTTTTTTTTTTTCAGTCTCGGGGTGGTCGAGCGAACGCACTAAACGAAAAGAATGAAAGACCATAGAGAATTGCAAGAGTAGGTATGATCAGGCGGTAGAGTCCTGGACCGCACTAAACATATAATTTCAAGAGTAGGCATGATCGTACCCTGAAGACTGGAGGTTACCTGGGTACCTGGAGGTTATTCCGGGGATCAACGCCCCCGCGGCCCGGTCCATGACCAGGCCTCCCGGTGGATCAGGGCCTGATCAACCAGGCTGTTACTGCTGGCCGCACGCAGTCCAACGTACGAGCCACAGCCCGGCTGATCCGGCACTGACTTTAGGTATCTGTTGGGTGGGAAACAGTAAAACCGGTCGATATGAATTAAGAGGCGTGGCTAGAAACAAACACCTACATGAGCACAACACACAAGACCACAGTAACACCACCAAGTGAAGGTGTGGTGCTGCCATAACCTCTGAACGAGTCTTCCAATACATCATACAGCGTTCTATGACCAGCTGCTGGTACGGCTGTCCTTGCCTCAACCTTATTTCAACCTGCCACTGTCAAAAGACTATGTAAGAATATAAAAAAAACTCAAAAACGCCAATAAACCAACGCTGAACACGCCAACGTCAATTTATGAAAGATAATCTTTCGTAAAAATACTGGCATAACTATTATCATTAAATGCAGATATCAGGAAATAGAACCTAAAATCATATGGGTCTTTAAATCTGAGTGCTTGTATAAGGTTAAAAATAAGACTGACCCTTTGCTTTGGAGTAGAAAGAGAACGAGCAACTTCTAATGTATGAGTGATGAATTTGTGATGGTATTAGTGATGATGGGGGGAGGGTTGAGGTGCTGGTGGTGGTAATTGGAGGAAGGGTGCTGGAGGTGGTACTGATGGTAACTGGAGAAACTGGTGGTGGTATAGGTGGTGATTTGGTAGTATTTACTGTAGAAATGGTGCTGATGGGGTACAGTGCTAATGGTGGCAGTAAGGGAGGTAGGGAAAGTATGGGGTTGTGATGGGAGAATGGTCCGAGTCCGGGCCACTGGGGTTAAGATTCCCGGGATCAACACAGTAGAATGGTAGCGGTGGAGGCAAAATCCAAACATAGTTTGACAAAATTTGTATAGCAGTGTCCGAGTTCGATCTTCGGGCTAGTAAAAACTTGCTCACCTGCTGCCCCTGATCACCTAGCAGTAAATATGCACCTCAGAGTAACTGGAATATTGTGGGTGGAAACCTGGGGGAAAACCTATAATAATAATAATAATAATAATAATAATAATAATAATAATAATAATAATAATAACGGGTTTGGTAGGTGCTGCAAGCGGGTGGTTAATGATACGTCTTCGAAGGCTTCTTCGTTTATTAAGTCGTGGTGGGTACACAGGCTTGTGTTGTGCCCATGGCCGGGCAGGGCCATCCCACGAGAGAGAGCTACTAGTACTTGTGTCTTCCTGCTAAGCCGCTGTGTGAGTGAGAGAGCGGCAAGTCTGGGCATACTGAAGTGGCAAGGCCTATAGGTGGCAGCACCAGCATGGCGCGAAATATGAACTAAGCTGGCAGACAGCATGGGCTGTCTGTGCAGACAGTACAGGCTGTCTACATACGCTCGGCCACCTACCGCGCATCGTCCCGACGTGACAATACTGGTAGTAAAAGAAACTCGGTCTCTCTCTCGTAGGAACAGGGCACAGAACACAAAATAAAAACATATATATATATATATGGACATGGGAAAAAAAAACTTCATACAGGGAGGGAAGAAAAAAAACACGTGGGGTGTGCTAAACATCGTGGTCATAGGCAGTGAACGACGATGGGCATCACTGCACGCCTTCCTGCGTCTGGACAGATACTGCAACACAGGAGACATCGCTGCGGCTGAGCTGTGACGTAACAGGTTACGGTCTCCTCTGGAACGGTGAAGCAGTCATCGTAGGAGTCGCTGCAGGTTTCACTCAACCTGGGGCACAACATGCTGGTGCCCTCGAGTGAGGCATCGACAAAACTCGGCAACTGGGCAGGACTTCTGGCAAGTGACTCAGGAGGACACTTCTCGACTGGTACTGTCGCTGGGCTGTCACTGCCGGCGAGCGTGGAGTGAGTTGTGGAGCGAGTCGTGGCAGAGACGACTGGGCAAAACATCTGGGAGTCGTAACATCATACACCAGACTGCAGTGAGAGAGCTAGCAGTCAAAGTGACATCATCTTTGTGCAGGCTGTTCACTGAAGCTTGTGACACGAGGCTGACACAGCGCCTGCCGACAGGCCTAACTGCGGCTTGGCGAGTATCATCTCTCCACAGTTGGAGTTATAGCAGAGGTTAGTCTAAGTGTCCCCAGACTTGTTTCTCTACATATAACTGCACTCTGATGGTCTGGAGGTGAAGTGAAACAAATCTCGATGGGAATCGTAGCAGGTACGATTCTGCAGAACATCACGAGCGACGAGCATAAAAGCTTTCTGTACAAGAGGGCTCATACGCCCAGGGCTGAGTAATCAGCTGTCAAACACACTGGTCACACGGGTGACTTAGCACAGTGGTGCTACTCAGGTCTGGCTCAGACCTCACTGGACACACGGAAACTTTACACACACCGCGGTACAACATGGCTTAAACCAGCAAATGATGCTTTTCTGTGCACAAAACTGACACTAAGACATATACTAAAATGTGAGAACACTGACTGAGAGGAATTAATTAACACATGACATATATCTTCTCTCAATCTTCTCGACAATACAGAAACAATTACTGAACACTCGATGGTGACATCATGTGATGTCAGGCGTGATGACGTCAGCAGACATCTCGAGGTGACAGCAGCACTGTGAGGTCAGCAGACATCTCGAGGTGACGTCAGCAGATATCTCGAGGTGACGTCAGGCAGACATCATGACGTCATGAAGTCGGGCAGCATCGTGGGTGACGTCAATGTGATGTGGGCAGCAGACCACAGCATGAGGCCTGGGACATCTGGCTCGGTAACTCACGTGGTTTGTAGATCTACGTGACATCGCCCACACCCACATGGCGTCGTGATCCAAGTGGTGTCGTGATCTACGTGGCATGCTGATCCACGTAGCTTCGAGTGGCCTCGGGCACTCGGATACACAGCTCTGGCAATGAATCACACGAAAAACAGCAGAAAACAGCAGAGGGAGTGGGCAGTGGTGAGTGTATGGTAGTGTGGTGGCGAGGAGCGTGGGTGAGCGTATGGCAGGGGAGCATCTGGCCATTCCTCCTCCTCCTCCACCCACAAACACGTGGAGCTCACACTGGATGCAGAAATCACCACAAAACTCACCTCTGGCTTGCTGAAACAGCTGTGCTGAGCTGAACAACAAGAGCAACATACAAGTGACGCTGAACACGTGACTTGAGAAACAGCGTGGGACGCTAGCGTGGGACGCTGTAGCGTGGGGTCACTGTGACGCCACTTACAATTCTCGAAGAAATTTGGTAAATTTCGGCTGGATCCTGCTTGTACCTGTGTCTGGATGCTGAAACGTGCAGACACGACATCAGGATAACTCGTTGAGAGATGGATGCTTCTTGCATGGGATGATGAAGTGAAGATGACTTCATCCCTCTTCCTTCCTCTATCAGGGCAAACACAACTGCCGCGACCGCTGGTACCATTTATAACGAGTTTGTTTGGTAGGTGCTTCAAGCGGGTGGTTAATGATACGTCTTCGGAGGCTTCTTACTTTATTGTTAAGTCGTGGTAGGTACACAGGCTTGTGTGTTTGTGCCCACGGCCCGGGCAGGGCCATCCCACGAGAGAGAGCTACTAGTACTTGTGTGTTGCTGCTAGGCCGCTGTGTGAGTGAGCGAGCGGCAAGTCTGGGCATACTGAAGTGGCAAGGCCTATAGGTGGCAGCACCAGCATGGCGCGAAATATGAACTAAGCTGGCAGACAGCATGGGCTGTCTATGCAGACAGTACAGGGTGTCTACATAATAATAATAATAATAATAATAATAATAATAATAATAATAATAATAAAATAAAAATAATAATACAAAAAATATTATTATTAAAGATAAGGCAAAGAATCACACACAATAAAATTACGCAGGGAGGTATGGGGAAGGGAGGAGAGATGAGAATGGAAGGGAAGGGAAGGGAAGGGGAGGAAGTGCAGGGGAGGGTGGTTACTACGCCTTTCGTCTCTCGATCTGTATTCAAGCGAGAAAGATGCATCATAATTTTCACTAGGAAAATATTGGAGGACTTGTTCCAAATTTACCCACTAACATCACCCTCTCAGAGAGCGGGAGACACAATAAACAGCGAAATAATGTCCCCAGTGAAAATCGGGGATGCAGTAAACACACTAAGATACATCTCATTAAGTATAAAGGGTGTAGGTAATTTCAGCATCCACCCTTCACATACCGAGAGAATCAACAGACAACAGTGACCTTGACAAGTTTCTCTAAACCATTCATGGTCAACGAAGGTGTCAGGTCTACGTCGAACTCCCTGCCTGACATAAATTAGAGGCACGTGGAAGGTTTTAAGACGAGTATAAGGATACATTTCCTAATCTAAGGTACCTAATGTTGTACTTATGTAAAAGTTATACATTTGTTAGTATTATGCCCTTGTGCAACAGTCTGTGCCATCAACCACGTGGCCTGGTCGGAGATCGGGCAGCGGGGGCGATGATCCCCGGAAACATCAATAGTCCTCCCAAAACCTTCCATAGCTGCATTTCCGTCCATCCTGGACCATTAACCAGCCGCGATAATAGTCCAGGACCAACAGAAACGTAGTCGAGAGAAACGTCGTCATAAGCTTCTCTCTCCTACTTGCGGGTATTTGTGTGTTGAAACATAGTTTATTTTTCATTTTTAATTTGTGAGTTAAAAATTGTTACAGCTAGGGTAATGTGAGTTTTATTGTGAAGAAGCTTGCTTACCTGTAGGACTGCCTGCCTCTCTACTAGAAGGCAAAGACCCTGCTCGAAAAGGCACGTTATCAGTTCATAACAAAATTTCACCCCGAGTGAAACGTTGTCTCCATAAAAGCTTGTCCTACGACGTGTCTTTTCTTTTTTTATTATTATTCTGTCGACGCATGGCAACTGGATCCAAAAACCTGCTTATTATTCTGAAGACTGTCTTCCTACCAGTCAGGTGACTCACATCGCAATCTGCTAAACTCTCACCTGTCTACCTGCTTATTATACTATATTCTTGCTTGCTACCTGCCTGCCTGCTTGTTTATCCCCTTCCCCTGTTTGTCTGATTACTATAACATAGGTCTACTTAGACGGCTTCCTTACCTATAAGTTCGTATGTTTGTCTCGCTAACCCCACCTCTTATTTCAATCCTTTCTCTTATTTCCGTTCTCTCTCACCCCTCTTCACTCTCTCTCTCCCACCAAACCTTCCCCTCTCATTCCTCATCCCTCTCTCATCACCATTTGTCTCTTCCTTCCTGCCTTTCTCATGATGCCTCTCGCATGTACATGACCCTGTAGCATGCGTTCCTCCACACCCTTCCCTGGCCAAACCAGCCCTGTGTCCTGCCCCTAGATCCCCACCCATGGGGTCTGCCCCTGGGTCCCCACCCATGGGGTACAGGTACACATAGTTGGCTGGCACGAATGCCCTCCCGTAGCCTATCATCAGCACAAATGGATGTTCAGCGCAGGAACAATACTGGCCACAACCGACCCACTCACACAAAAAAAAAAAAACCCACCACAACACTCGCCACACGCTCGTGCCGCCACTCCCTCTCCACTCCTATCCCCATATTCTCTTTTTTTTTCTTTACCTACCTCAGCTCATTTGAAAGCCTTTTTATTGCTATGAGACATACAAATTGGGAATACGATGAAACTGGAGCCATTTATGGGCCATTGATTTCATTAGGTCAACTGACTTTATTTCATCTTTGTCCTTAGGCTGTGCGAACAAGTCGGGTCATTCTAGGAATAAATGATCTCAAATGAAGGGTACAACCAGAATGGAGATGCTGTTCGCTGCCCGTCTTGCTGTGTAGCTCTCTTCTTGCTGACCACGAAGTGGAGCCAAATGTGGTTCCTTAACAATATTGGCCATCCACATTCCTCCAGTGTTGAAGGCTCTGCTGATATGACAGATTTGTCTACGCCGGGTCCAGACGAGAGATGAGTAGTTTTGCTCTGTTCTCTATTATGTCAAGAAGTCGTAGGTGGGACGAAGGGTCGGCAATCCAAGAAGTGGAGCATAGTCAAGGTGTGAGCACACTTGTGTCTCGTACAGTCTTGAAACCTCTACTGTCGAGCAGATGCGAGATGCGTCAAAGTGCAGTAGGCTTCCTGGTTGCCTTGGTTGAGAGATTTACTACGTAGTTCTTCACAGTGAGTCTGAAATCAAATTTCACCCCAAGGATATCAACCTCATTTCCGGGTTCCAACGCTTTCCCATTCATTCTTACTACTGCTCCATCATTACCCAAATGGTGACTAGAACCCATCATCGTGTTTTCTCAGAAGCAAACTTAACTTGCCATTGTTTTCCCCAGGCTGATATAGCTGTAAGCTGGTGACTGATATAATGGAGAGCAGCGGGAGTAGAAAAACTCCCGGAACTCATCAAAGGTATAAAGGTAAGCTGGCATTTCCTCCCATGGATAAGTAAATGTTCAAGTATAGTCATTTGCGTATGCATGTGATTCTGGGATGAGTTGAAGAAGGTCACTGAAGTAGACATTAAATAACAATGGCTTTAGTACACTTCCCTTTGGAACACTGGCACCAGTAGTGTGTCTTGTTGACATTGTTTCACTGAAAGCTACTCTTAGAGAGAGATACCTTGAAGGTATCTCTCTCTCTCTCTCTCTCTCTCTTTCTCTACACTCTCCCCACTTTCTTTGACAATAGCAACAGCAGTAGCAACAGCTGAACCTAAGGATTATTATTATCATTATCAATCATCATTTATCATCATTATTTTGATAATATAAAATCGAATACATGAAGAGTCCCTTTGGATTCTCCGGCTTGCAAAACTATTCAAAGTATGTGTGATCTGAATGGTAGGAAGGTTAATACATGCAAGTATGTGAAGGACTGCAGTCTAAGGGTGAGAGAGAACAAGGAAAGGAAAGGGGTGGGAAAAAAAGACGTAATGTTGAACTCTAAAGTGAGGGAAGGTCCTTAGATTCCCTTGTGGATTCTAACGCTATGAAATAACATACAGAACTGAATTCTTCAGTACGAGAGATCAGTTGATTTATACCTCAACACTGTATCGCACGCGATACAATGTGTCAATTTCTGCATCATATAAACGGTGACCAAAATATATATTATTTACTCTAGGTTATTCTAGGTCTGAGACCCCCATTAAATAAATTATACAAACGAGAAGCTTACATCCAGCAGCGGGAAGACATGATCATCACTTAAATGGTGGGTAACTCCACAACGTCTTGACATCGGAACCATGGGCTATAGAATCACTGAGGACGTGTTGTCAGTTCCCACGGCTTTTGTGTCCAGTTCCTTCAATATCTTACTCTTCTCCCTCCTTTGTTGCATGAATGTTGCATTTAGTTCCTTCAATATCTTCCTTCCCTTTCTCATTATCTTTTAGTGCTTGTTGATCTCTTCTGACTTCCATGTTTCAAGCCACCACTGCTCGAACTCGTAATAACACGACTGCAGACAAATCACAGAACAGGTGGGCCTTGAACCCATGGCAGGTGAGTCCTAACACTCATAATCCTTTCAATATCTTACTATTACTGACTGCTTAGTTTAGTTCCTTGTATACTTCTCTGTAATCTCTGTATGTTCACTCACAGGATGAGCGGCGCTGCCCAATATACTCGCCTTTCGGGACAAAATCTAAATTTTTGTCTTGCATGAGTGTTCCTAAAAAAAATACAGGTGTTTATATTATAAAAATGTTACGCTCTATGTAGAGCTTTATCAAGCTCTACGTAAAGAAAAACGTTGTCACAATTAATGTTTATTTTGTACCTGTTTTTTCCATTACTATTGTCACTATTCATAAGTGTTCCTGCTTCCTCCTTCCATCATCAAACCCAACACTTGGTCTTTTACAATATTTTTTTTTAGTGTGTATGAAGCAATTTTAGACTCGAAGATATTCTTGAATTATCTCTGTTTCCCTTCATACTCATGCATTTTCGTTCACAGGCCTTTTGTTTTCCTGGTTTCTCTGTCCTCTGCTTTCTATATTTTGTCTATGATCTTTCGAATCATCAGCTGTGTCTCTCTTTCAAGTATGGAATAAATATTTCTTGTGACCTCCCGGTATTTCGTCTAGTCCCTCCATCTCTTGGAGTCGTCTGAACATTCAGTTCTCTTTCTCAGTGTGCAATTAAGTGTTTGGGTTTCAGTTAAATGTAATCAATTTGTGATTCAGGGGATTATCTTCGCCACGGCCCAGGCTCTGAAATAGGCATGCGTATTAGTACTTCTACACACTAACAAAACTCTTCTACCTCCACAGACTACCAGAACACCACTACCTTCTCACAAGCTAAAAGAAACACCACTACCTTCTCCCAAGCTAAAAGAAACACCACTGCATTTTCACAAACTAAAAGAAACACCACTACCTTCTCACATGCTAAAAGAAATGCCACTGCCTTCTCACCCGCTAAAACAAACACCACTACCTTCTCACAAGCTAAAAGAAACACCACTACCTCCTCACAAACTAAAAGAAATACCACCACCTCCCCACAAGCTAAAAGAAACACCACTACCTCTTCACAAGCTAAAAGGAACACCACTACCTTTTCACAAGCTATAAGGAACACCACTACCTCCTCACAAGCTAAAATGAACGCCACTACCGCCTCACAAGCTAAAAGAAACGCTACTACCTTTTCACAATCTAAAAGGAACACCACTAGCGCCTCACAAGCTAAAAGAAACACTGCTACCCTCTCACAAGCTAAAAGGAACGCCACTACCTCCCCAAAAACTAAAAGGAACACCACTACCTCCTCACAAGCTAAAAGAAACACTACTACTTTCTCACAAGCTATAAGGAACACCACTACCTCCTCACAAGCTAAAAGAAACACTAATACCTTCTCATAAGCTATAAGGAACACCACTACCGCCTCACAAGCTAAAAGAAACACTATTACCTTCTCACAGGCTATAAAGAACACCACTACCGCCTCACAAGCTAAAAGAAACACTATTACCTTCTCACAAGCTATAAGGAACACTACTACCATCTCACAAGCTAAAAGAAACACTAATACCTTCTCATAAGCTATAAGGAACACCACTATCGCCTCACAAGCTACCAGAAGCAATGTACGTATACTGCAGAAGGGATGCATTACTACTTCGTGAATTTACTAACCATGCAGTTATGCAGTAATTTCAGCATTACCTAAGAGAAGATACTATCACCGGGAGTACGGGAACAGCAAAACCTTACTCTACTCGAGCGTGTAGCTCCTTTAAATAGGTAATGGGGAGGATTAATTTCATGAAACTATGTACTGGATACGAGCCCCCTGAGTGAGGCCAACTCTGCATTAAGCAGACGTGTATACTGGGGATAAATCCTCGGAGGAGGGGTCAAAGAGTTGGGTCCGATTAAGAAGGGTGAGCATCGTCTTCAGCGCGAGATATTAAAGGGCAATCCTTTCTTCCACCCATAAATAACTGATACCAAGGCCTCCATAATACCCCGTACCTCCCAGCCAGTACCATTACACCCTTTCCCCGCATCCAGTACAACACCCTTTCCCCGCATCCAGTACAACTCCCTCTCGCTCCTAAATACCCTTCCCCATCCAGTCCTCTCCCATTACTTCTTGCCCTCTCCTCCCTTCCCCTGCTCTAGTTGGCATGGTCTCGCCTCGGCAAGGTAGCAAGGAATGGTAAGGTGGCCTTTTCCTGTTGTATGCTTAACGTCTGTGTGACGCATCTCCTTCACCAATAACATGCACCCACCTACCCTACTGACGTGTCTCCACGAAGCTTTGGCATACCCGTTTCATCCGTTGACTGACGCACTCACCCACGATATTCTCACATCTGTAATCCGCTGACCAACATACCCACTTACATATTTGTTGCATCTGCCTGATGCTTTGATACACCTGTATCATTCTACGAGTGACTCACCTCTCTCCACCTAATCCTAAGAGTGAATTTCTTTTACATTTTCCTGTAATTTTCCCCATGGCGATAAAAAAAAACCCACCTTACTAAGCACGTAAAACCCTTTCCCATTTTTATAAACACACACACACACACACACACACACACACACACACACACACACACACACACACACACACACACACACACACACACACATATATATATATATATATATATATATATATATATATATATATATATCGTAGTTTTGTGAATGTTCTGTCAATGTATTTTGTCTTTAAATAATATATATATATATATATATATATATATATATATATATATATATATATATATATATATATATATATATATATATATATATAATATAGGGGGTGGTAGGAGAAAATTCTCAAACAGCTTCAGGGAGAATATTGAGTTTTCCCTGAAGCAAGTTTATTCTTTTCTCTGAGGATGAGGGCCCCTATAACAGTTCTAGAGGTGGTACCTACCTATATTTATATATATATATATATATATATATATATATATATATATATATATATATATATATATATATATATATATATATATATATATACGTCGTGCCGAATAAATAAAACTGGTCAATTAGCAAGATCTCATTTAAAATTAAGTTCTTTATAAAATTTTCTCTTACACATTTAGAGATATATATATTTTTCATTTATTTTAATGTAAAAAATAATAATTTTGTACCAAAAGAATCTTACAAAACTTACCTAACCTTATTATAACAAGCTCAATTTAATTTAGCCTAATCTAACTAAACACATTTTAGATAAGTTTACAATAATTTAATAATAAGCACACACAATGAAATATATTCTTACGTTAGGTTCAGAATGTTTTTTTGCGAAATTATAGCATACACAAATTTTCGCTTGCCTTATTCGGTAAGAAGAGCGTTGCTATTTAAGCCAAAATCGCAAGTTTTACCTATTAGGCACGACAT
>NC_091304.1:21232774-21267774 GCF_038502225.1 Cherax quadricarinatus | reverse complement strand
GAGAAATGGCAGGGAAGTCAGTTAATGAGATGATGGAATATGTAGCAACAATGTGCAAGGAGGCTGAGGAGAGGTTTATACCCAGGGGTAACAGGACTAATGAAAAAGCCAGGATGAGCCCATGGTTCACCCAAAGGTGCAGGGAGGCAAAAACCAAGTGTGCTAGGGAATGGAAGAAATATAGAAGGCAAAGGACCCAGGAGAATAAGGAGAGCAGTCGTAGAGCCAGAAATGAATATGCACAGATAAGAAGGGAGGCCCAACGACAATGTGAAAACGACATAGCAGCGAAAGCCAAATTTAACCCAAAACTGTTATACAGCCAAATCAGGAGGAAAACAACAGTCAAGGACCAGGTAATCAGGCTATGGAAGGAAGGAAGGAGGAGAGACAACAAGAAATGACCGTGAAGTAAGTGAAGAACTCAACAAGAGATTTAAAGAAGTGTTCACAGAGGAGACAGAAGGGGCTCCAGAAAGACGGAGAGATGGGGCACACAACCAAGTGCTGGACACAGTACACACAACCGAGGAAGAAGTGAAGAGGCTTCTGAGTGAGCTAGATACCTCAAAGGCAATGGGGCCAGATAACATCTCTCCATGGGTATTGAGAGAGGGAGCAGAGGCGCTATGTGTACCCCTAACAACAATATTCAATACATCTATCGAAACAGGGAGATTGCCTGAGGCATGGAAGACAGCAAATGTAGTCCCAATCTTTAAAAAAGGAGACAGACATGAAGCACTAAACTACAGACCAGTGTCACTGACATGTATAGTATGCAAAATCATGGAGAAGATTATCAGGAGAAGAGTGGTGGAACACCTAGAAAGGAATGATCTCATCAACAGCAGCCAACATGGTTTCAGGGACGGGAAATCCTGTGTCACAAACCTACTGGAGTTCTATGACATGGTGACAGCAGTAAGACAAGAGAGAGAGGGGTGGGTGGATTGCATTTTCTTGGACTGCAAGAAGGCGTTTGACACAGTTCCACACAAGAGATTAGTGCAAAAACTGGAGGACCAAGCAGGGATAACAGGGAAGGCACTACAATGGATCAGGGAATACTTGTCAGGAAGACAGCAGCGAGTCATGGTACGTGGCGAGGTGTCAGAGTGGGCACCTGTGACCAGCGGGGTCCCACAGGGGTCAGTCCTAGGACCAGTGCTGTTTCTGGTATTTGTGAACGACATGACGGAAGGAATAGACTCTGAAGTGTCCCTGTTTGCAGATGACGTGAAGTTGATGAGAAGAATTCATTCGATCGAAGACCAGGCAGAACTACAAAGGGATCTGGACAGGCTGCAGACCTGGTCCAGCAATTGGCTCCTGGAGTTCAATCCCACCAAGTGCAAAGTCATGAAGATTGGGGAAGGGCAAAGAAGACCGCAGACGGAGTACAGTCTAGGGGGCCAGAGACTACAAACCTCACTCAAGGAAAAAGATCTTGGGGTGAGTATAACACCAGGCACATCTCCTGAAGCGCACATCAACCAAATAACTGCTGCAGCATATGGGCGCCTAGCAAACCTCAGAACAGCATTCCGACATCTTAATAAGGAATCGTTCAGGACCCTGTACACCGTGTACGTTAGGCCCATACTGGAGTATGCGGCACCAGTTTGGAACCCACACCTAGCCAAGCACGTAAAGAAACTAGAGAAAGTGCAAAGGTTTGCAACAAGACTAGTCCCAGAGCTAAGAGGTATGTCCTACGAGGAGAGGTTAAGGGAAATCAACCTGACGACACTGGAGGACAGGAGAGATAGGGGGGACATGATAACGACATACAAAATACTGAGAGGAATTGACAAGGTGGACAAAGACAGGATGTTCCAGAGATTGGACACAGTAACAAGGGGACACAGTTGGAAGTTGAAGACACAGATGAATCACAGGGATGTTAGGAAGTATTTCTTCAGCCACAGAGTAGTCAGTAAGTGGAATAGTTTGGGAAGCGATGTAGTGGAGGCAGGATCCATACATAGCTTTAAGCAGAGGTATGATAAAGCTCACGGTTCAGGGAGAGTGACCTAGTAGCGATCAGTGAAGAGGCGGGGCCAGGAGCTCGGACTCGACCCCTGCAACCTCAACTAGGTGAGTACAACTAGGTGAGTACACACACACACACACACACACACACACACACACACACACACACACACACACACACACACACACACACACACACACACACACACACACACACACACACACACACACACACACACACACACACACACACACACACACATACACACACACACTCGTGGAGGAGTCACGCGGTTTGAGCTCGTGTTTTGGTGATAATTTCTGACTGTGCCATAAGGAATAGAGTGTGGGATATAGGCGTGTGCACGCATGAGAGTGCATATAATCACTTAAGACCCGAAAAAAGGAAATATAAGTGATCACAGAAAAGAAAACAAAGGAAATAGTTGCTGAGTGTTTAGTGGAGGCCGTTGGAAGGGTGAACGGTTGTGTCAGGCCTAAATAGTGTTGCCATAATAACGCAGTGGGCTATTTTGAAGAATAAGTGCGACTCAAGACCAGGGAGATAAGAGATATGTATAGATGTGTCAGTAAATACAGTGAGTGAGTGAAAAAATTAGAAGAGCTAGAGAATATAGTGCATACAGGAAGTTAGTGGAAAAATTACCGAGAAGCATCAAACATCAACTTCTGGGACACAGGACAGACCAGCAACGTTACTCCACTGCCAGCCGCAAGTAATATTCACCTAGTTTGAGTTGCATGGGGTCAATAGTACCTGTCTCTAGCTGGAATTGGGGGTCACTCTCCTCGAGCTATCAGAGTTAGAATAAGCAGCATTTACTGGCATTTAATAGAATTTAGAGGTAGCGGCATATAGGCGAAGCCTAGTGTATTTATTTTTGAACGTAATTTTAAACGCATAAGACTACAGTGGGAACCAAGAGATCGGGTACATATACAATACATATGTAGTACATACGTGGGAAATAAGGACTGTTTACATAAACATATGCACGCACACTTGGTGAGAACAGTACTGTTGTTAGGCACTTGAATAGCTGTAGCACACACACACACACACACACACACACACACACACACACACACACACACACACACACACACACACACACACACACACACACACACACACACACACACATACAGACACACACACACACACATACAGACACACACACACATATATAGACACACACACACATATACAGGATTTACACCTTCCTGTGAAGTGACCCTATAACCCTTCCTTTCCCCCCCATCTCTCTCCCTCTCCTCTCCTCTCTCTTCCTCTCTCTCTCTCTCTCTCTCTCTCTCTCTCTCTCTCTCTCTCTCTCTCTCTCCCCCTTTCTCTCACTCTCTCTCTCTCTCTCTCTCTTTCTCTCTCACTCTCTCTCTCTCTCTCTGTCTCTCTCTCTCCTCTCTCTCATCCTCTCTCTCTTCCTCTCTCTCTCTCCTTTCACTCTTTCTCTCTCTCTTCCTCTCTCTCTCTCCTCTCTCTCTCTCTTCCTCTCTTCCTCTCTTACTCTCTCTCTTCCTCTTCTCTTCTCTCTCTCTCTCCCTTGTCACTCCCCCCTCTCTCTTACCTTTTCCCTCTCTCACTTTCTCCCCCTTTTTCCCTTCTTTTCCCCTCCTTCTAGGCTCCCCTTCTCTCTCTCCCTATCTCTCACTCTCTCCCCCTTTTTCTTTTTCTCTTTCTCTCTCTCTTTCATTAAAAAAAAAAATGGTTGGGACTCGCAGGAATCAGGGATCAGATGACAATGGTACTGGTAGGGAGGAATGGATGGAGGAACAGTGGAAAAGGATAGAGCAAGAATGGGAGAGAAAATTAGGAGAGCTTTCTGAAAAAATGGAGAAAGAGCTCTCTGTGAAATGGGAAAAGAGGTTGGAGAAGGAGACGAAGAAATGGGAGGCACAAGTCGAAACTGCAGTAGCCAGGGTAAAGGTCCTAGAATTTGAGGTAAACAGGCTGAAGCAAGTCTCAGGGGTAGTGACCAGAGAAGACACACCATACGATGATGAGAGGCTGAACAGGAAGGAAGGAGATATGAATTATGCTAAGGTCATATCAGCCTGCAAAGAAGGGCCAGTGAGTGGAAGGGAAGAGCAGATGGGTGCAGATGGAGAGGGAGATAGGTCGAATGCTGAGGCACAACCATGCTATCAAGAGCCACTGGAAAAATCAAGGGAGAAAATGACCACATACAGACAGGAACCAGAGTCACAGAGGAAGAGGCAATGGGAGGAGGAAAGGGCAAAATCAGTGATTATCCATGGGCTTCGGGAGAGAGAGGAAAGGACACACACTGAAAGACGGCAGGAAGAAAGAAAGGAGATTGAGAAAATCATCACGGAAATAGGGGGAGAAGACATGGATGAGATTGTAAATTTTCAGAGAATAGGGGGGTACTTGAAGGGGAGAAACCGACCGATCAAGCTGATTCTCAGGACAGAAACAGTGCGGAACAGGATCCTCCAAGAGAAACCACGGTTGAAAAGTTCGGAAGAGTACAAGAAGGTGTTCCTAGACAGAGACAGAACACAAACAGAGAGAAAGCAGCTGAGGGAGAGGACAAAAAAGCGAAAGGAGCTAGGAAAGGAGACAAGAATGGAACCAGCAGAGGTCAGTCAGAGCAGAACAGAGCAGCAAGGGCAAGCACACACACAACTATCCTCAGAACCCCACAACCTATCACACCATCCCAACACACAATACAATCCATACCCACAGCTTCCACCCAACCCCCAACCATAGAATCCCACAGTAAGCTACCAGGTCTCCCACCCCCACAGGCCCCCCAAACCACAGTGTTGGAAAGGAAACTGAAGGTATGGTACACAAACGCTGATGGAATAACAAACAAGTGGGAGGAGTGGCACGAAAGAGTCAAAGAGGCATCACCAGACATCATAGCGATCACAGAAACCAAGCTTACAGGTATGATAACAGATGCCATCTTTCCAGCGGGATACCAGATCCTGAGAAAAGACAGAAGGAACAGGGGGGGTGGAGGAGTGGCATTGCTGATCAAACACCGATGGAATTTTGATGAGCTGGAGAGAGGAGACAGCGGAGAAGAAAGTGATTACATAGCGGGAACGCTTCACTCTGGTGGTCCCAAGGTGATAATTGCAGTAATGTATAACCCACCACAGAACAGCAGGAGGCCAAGGCAAGAGTATGATGAGAGCAATAGAGCGATGGTTGACACACTGGCTGCAGTGGCCAGAAGAGCTCATGCATGCAGGGCAAAGCTCCTGATCATGGGCGACTTTAACCACAAGGAGATCGAATGGGAGAACTTGGAGCCACATGGGGGCCAAGATACATGGAGGGCTAAGATGATGGAGGTGGTACTGGAAAACTTCATGTACCAACACGTAAGGGACACTACAAGAGAGAGAGGAGAGGATGAACCAGCAAGACTGGACTTAGTATTCACCTTGAGTAGTGCAGATATTGAGGACATCACATATGAAAGACCCCTTGGGGCCAGCGATCATGTGGTTTTGAGCTTCGAATACACAGTAGAGCTACAAGTGGAGGGGGAAGCAGGAAGGCAAGGACAAATGAAACCAAACTACAGGAAAGGGGACTACACAGGAATGAGGAACTTCCTGAATGAGGTTCAGTGGGACAGAGAACTGGCAGGGAAGCCAGTTAATGAGATGATGGAATATGTAGCAACAATGTGCAAGGAGGCTGAGGAGAGGTTTGTACCCAAGGGTAACAGGAATAATGAAAAAGCCAGGATGAGCCCATGGTTCACCCAAAGATGCAAGGAGGCAAAAACCAAGTGTGCTAGGGAATGGAAGAAATATAGAAGGCAAAGGACCCAGGAGAATAAGGAGAGCAGTCGTAGAGCCAGAAACGAATATGCACAGATAAGAAGGGAGGCCCAACGTCAATATGAAAACGACATAGCAGCAAAAGCCAAATCTGACCCGAAGCTGTTATACAGCCACATCAGGAAGAAAACAACCGTTAAGGACCAGGTAATCAGGCTAAGGAAGGAAGGAGGAGAGACAACAAGAAATGACCGTGAAGTATGTGAGGAACTCAACAAGAGATTCAAAGAAGTGTTCACAGAGGAGACAGAAGGGGCTCCAGAAAGACGGAGAGGTGGGGTACACCACCATGTGCTGGACATAGTACACACAACAGAGGAAGAAGTGAAGAGGCTTCTGAGTGAGCTAGATACCTCAAAGGCAATGGGGCCAGATAACATCTCTCCATGGGTCCTGAGAGAGGGAGCAGAGGCGCTATGTGTACCCCTAACAACAATATTCAATACATCTATCGAAACAGGGAGATTGCCTGAGGCATGGAAGACAGCAAATGTGGTCCCAATCTTTAAAAAAGGAGACAGACATGAAGCACTAAACTACAGACCAGTGTCACTGACATGTATAGCATGCAAAATCATGGAAAAGATTGTCAGGAGAAGAATGGTGGAACATCTAGAAAGGAATGATCTCATCACCAGCAGACAACATGGTTTCAGAGACGGGAAATCCTGTGTCACAAACCTACTGGAGTTCTATGACATGGTGACAGCAGTAAGACAAGAGAGAGAGGGGTGGGTGGATTGCATTTTCTTGGACTGCAAGAAGGCGTTTGACACAGTACCACACAAGAGATTAGTGCAAAAACTGGAGGACCAAGCAGGGATAACAGGGAAGGCACTGCAATGGATCAGGGAATACTTGTCAGGAAGACAGCAGCGAGTAATGGTACGTGGTGAGGTGTCAGAGTGGGCACCTGTGACCAGCGGGGTCCCACAGGGGTCAGTCCTAGGACCAGTGCTGTTTCTGGTATTTGTGAACGACATGACGGAAGGAATAAACTCCGAGGTGTCCCTGTTTGCAGATGACGTGAAGTTGATGAGAAGAGTTCAGTCGATCGAAGACCAGGCAGAACTACAAAGGGATCTGGATAGGCTGCAGACCTGGTCCAGCAACTGGCTCCTGGAGTTCAATCCCACCAAGTGCAAAGTCATGAGGATTGGGGAAGGGCAAAGAAGACCGCAGACGGAGTACAGTCTAGGGGGCCAGAGACTACAAACATCACTCAAGGAAAAAGATCTTGGGGTGAGTATAACACCAGGCACATCTCCTGAAGCGCACATCAACCAAATAACTGCTGCAGCATATGGGCGCCTAGCAAACCTCAGAACAGCATTCCGACATCTTAATAAGGAATCGTTCAGGACCCTGTACACTGTGTACGTTAGGCCTATATTGGAGTATGCGGCACCAGTTTGGAACCCACACCTAGCCAAGCATGTAAAGAAACTAGAGAAAGTGCAAAGGTTTGCAACAAGACTAGTCCCAGAGTTAAGAGGTATGTCCTATGATGAGAGGTTAAGGGAAATCAACCTGACGACACTGGAGGACAGGAGAGATAGGGGGGACATGATAACGACTTACAAAATACTGAGAGGAATTGACAAGGTGGACAAAGACAGGATGTTCCAGAGACTGGACACAGCAACACGGGGACACAGTTGGAAGCTGAAGACACAGATGAATCAAAGGGATGTTAGGAAGTATTTCTTCAGCCACAGAGTAGTCAGGAAGTGGAATAGTTTGGGAAGCGATGTAGTGGAGGCAGGATCCATACATAGCTTTAAGCAGAGGTACGATAAAGCTCATGGTTCAGGGAGAGTGACCTAGTAGCGACCAGTGAAGAGGCGGGGCCAGGAGCTTGGACTCGACCCCTGCAACCTCAACTAGGTGAGTACAACTAGGTGAGTACACACACACCACACACACACACACACACAACACATACACACAGGCACACACCACACACACACACACACACATGCACACACATGCACACACACACAAACACACACACACACACACACACACACACACACACACACACACACATACACACAGAGGCTGCAGGCCTGGTCCAGAAATTGGCTCCTGGAGTTCAACCCCACCAAGTGCAAAGTCATGAAGATTGGAGAAGGGCAAAGAAGACCGCAGACGGAGTACAGTCTAGATGGACAGAGACTACAAACCTCAATCAAGGAAAAAGATCTTGGGATGAGTATAACACTAGGCACATCTGAAGTGCACATCAACCAAATAAATGATGCAGCATATGGGCACCTAGCAAACCTAAGAACAGCATTCCACCATTTTAACAAAGAATCGTTCAGGACCCTGTATACTGTGTACGTTAGGCGCATATTGGAGTATGCAGCACCAGTTTAGAACCCCACACCTAGCCAAACACGTAAAGAAACTAGAGAAAGTGCAAAGGTTTGCAACAAGACTAGTCCCAGAGCTAAGGGGTATGTCGTACGAGAAGAGGCTAAGGGAAATCGACCTGACGACAATGGAGGACAGGAGAGATAGGGGAAACATGATAACGACATATAAAATACTGAGTGGAATTGACAAAGGGACAGAGACAGAATGTTCCAGAGATGGGACACAGCAACAAGGAGACAGTTGGAAGTTGAAGACCCAGATGAATCACAGGGATGTTAGAAAGTATTTGTTCAGTCACAGAGCAGTCAGGAAGTGAAATAGTTTGGGAAGCGATGTAGTGGAGGTAGGATCGATTCATAGCTTTAAGAAGAGGTATGATAAAGCTCATGGTGCAGTTAGAGTGACCCAGTATTGGCCAGTGAAGAGGAGGGGCCAGGAGCTATGAGTCGACCCCTGCAACTAGAACTAGATGAGTATAACTAGGTGAGTACACACACACACATTGAATATTATAAATCGCCCAGCCCGGTAGGTGAAGCCCAAAAAATTTCTACGAGTATTAAAGAATTTGCTAAGACTATGAGGAGGCAGCGGAGATAATGTCTGCTAAGGACGTGTGTAGAATACATGTCTCTTGAGTGTGTTTGATGGATGGAAGTAGGGCCGGTTGGGGGAGCTCCACACCCAACCACCCCAACCTTAACTCTTTAGCACTGTTGTTATTACATTCGTCAGGAAACAGGACCTGACACGAATCTTTGTCATATAAAGCTCCCGGTCAGTGGTGCTCTTAGTCCTATAGCAATGTCGAAGCAACAAGCAACTGTAGCCATCGATCCCACGGCAATGGTGCAGTTAAGAACAATGAATGGAGTGCGGGACTCCAGACGGTGGTGCTTACTGAAACATCTTCCGCCATTTACGCTGAATGATCCATGTGGATTTAATTAGTGCTTCATATAAATAAATAAACGACTATTCTAATTTCCTAATAATGTGAGCTGTTACAGTTACTATATCTGACTAGTTATTATAATAAGATATTAACAGACACTGGTACTCACCTGTCCTGAGGCATTAACTCTGCTATTAGAGACCTACATAGTGACACTGATACATGAATTCTGCCCTTGAAGACAAGTCTTGCATACACATGGGCCAGACAAACTCAACCTTTTAAGAGTATACTCACCTGTTCTGAGTCAGAGTCGTGGGAGAACTCATCCTGTGTGGGTGGGTGCACGTCCTGACTGCCCTCTTGCTCTCCTGTGTTCTCTGTCGTCTCCGTGTGCTCGTCACCAGAGTCCAGTGGAACACCTACTCCCACCAGGCCACCTATACGAGGAACAACGCCCACCCCGAGGGCAGACGTTGAGGACTCGCGGTGAGTTCGCGGCTGGACGGCACGGAAAGCCCCTCGGTGGTGTTCTGAAGGGTAAATGTGACCATAGCGGGTAAGATTGTTCTCGGAGGCGTGAAGGAGCCTGGCCAGGGGAGTGAGAGGCACGTGGCGTAGTCGGTCCAGTCCATGGTCACTTTCAGACCCGTCGCGGAAGCTGCTCCCACAACCTCCACTCCCTAAGGGAGCGTTAACGCCGTCGCTGGTGGAAGAGTCTCGTAAGTCTTCCAAAGAGCGAGTGTAGGACCTCTCAGATGGTGCTCGCGGCCGCAAGGGTGACAACCCTGTTCCTAATGGTAGCTGAGGCACTCCAAACACTTTTGGTGAAAGTTTGAGGGATAACTCCAGATCGAGGGTTTCTTGAGCGGTGGTGACAGTAGGTGTGGGAGCCTTGGTGGTGGCAGGAGAAAAGGCTCGCACACTCAAAGGGTGGATACCACCGGTGTCAGACTCACGCCGGTTGATCTTTTGGGACACCTTTACCAAATGCTCTTGTTTGTGTTGCAGATACTTGTGCATGGAATGCCTCATAGAGGCAACGTGAATAGGAGAGTCACTAGAGGCTAAAAACCCTGGAGATCGTTCAAATCCCACGGGGTCTGGCATGGCCCTAACAGTGAGCCGACCCGACTCAGGAGTACCCGTACATTCAGCTACAGGAGTTTTGGTGACACCTCTCTCCCTGGCCATGCGCATGTCATCAGTGATGCTGGTGCGACCGTCTACCGCACTAAGCCGACCCTCCACCAGATTGGCCCGCATGTCATCTTCGAGTGCTGCCCGTAGGTCGTCCGTGATGCTGGTGCGACCATCCCCCTGCCGACTCTCCGCAAGACTAGCTCGAAGATCATTCAGTCTCTTTGAGTCACTCACGCTCACACGCAGGTTGTCTATGTTACCTAGAACCTTGTCGGTCACACTCACTCTTAAATGATCGTTTACATTGGCACGCACGTTATCCAGTAATTTACTACTACTACTATTGTCACTAGAACTGACATGTAATTTGTCGTTTGCAATGGCACGCAGATTATTGGCACTCGAGTAACTAAAATCATTAATATTGGCACGTAGCACCGAGGGCCCTAAACTAGTAGGTATACTCTCACCCACTGTAGCACTCACATTGTTACCATAGCCGCCACTTATATTGCTTCTATGGTTGTCCAAATGAACCCGATGACTCTCTAGATTAGCTCGAAAATTGTCTGTAGAGTTCGCTCTGTGATTGTCTAAATTCGCCCTGAGATTGTCTAAGTTGGCTCTATGATTATCCATATTTCCTCTAAGGTTCTCTACATTGGCTCTGTGATTGTCCAGAGCCCTGTGGTTATCTATGTTCCCTCTGTGGTTGTCTATGTTCACTCGGTGGTTTTCTAAATTAGCCCGAAGGTTCTCGTTAAGGTTGGCACGAAGATTACTAACCAGCTGAAAGTTTTGTATTCGCATACGCTGATTGTCATCAACTTCAACAACAAAAACGCGGTCGCTGTGGTGGTAGTGGTGACCACCATCGTCTCTAAAGCCGATACCAGAGTCAGAGTTGGAGGAGTTGGAAGAAGTGTTGGAGTGCTGGGGCGACATTTGTGCCTCTACGTCGATCAGGCCTGGGGCACCTGTGTCCAAGTGGAACCCCACCCGATTTCGGTAGAGACTCATGATAGCATGCAAGATCGGATCTGCCGAGTCCGGGAACTCTTGGCAGTGGTGGGCCTCTGGGTGAGACGTGCATTCCAAACGAAAGTTCTTGGCTCTCCTCGCGTGATCGGAATGCTGGACCATGCGAGGATCTACCATAAACACGTGACAAGAGGACGAAACACTCCCACCGTCTTGACTGCCATCACTAAGTTCATCACCCGAAGCACCATGAACAGTCACAAGGCCGAAGAACTTCTTGTCATCGGCGTACACGCCGCAAAAAGTTATTCTTTCGGCTGGGTACTGTGCCAGCGTAAGGCCGTGAGGATTGGTCAGCACCACACGCTCTGTAAACACTGACATTAAAACCAGGGTGTGGACTTTTTTCTCGATCCGAAGCCGTCGAATACAATTTCTAATGGCAGTGAGACGTGAACCTCCCTGAGGCTCCTTAGGCATCTCAATAGTGCCAAGGTAACCAACAACAGCACGATATAGGGCCTCTCCCAAGTCATTTGGTGCTGCTTGCTGTTGCAGCTCTGCTAACGTAGGATACAGCAGTTTGTTAATTTCTTGTTCGGTTAATACATTATATGCTTCCATTCCAGAGCCACTGGGTAGCTCCACCCACATGCCAGAATGTGGCTGAATTTGCTGTTGCACAGGGGACTGTTGTCTCTGGGTCTGCTGCTGCTGATGTAACTGTTGTTGGTGGAGGAGCTGCTGTTGTGTATGCTGTTGCTGTTGGAGATGTTGTTGTTGCAAGTGTTGCTGCTGCTGCTGTTGCAAATGTTGTTGTTGAAGGTGTTGTTGCTGCTGCTGAATATGCTGCTGTTGCTGTTGCTGATGTTGCTGTTGCTGCTGCTGAAGATGCTGTTGCTGCTGCTGTTGAAGATGCTGTTGCTGCTGCTGTTGATGGTGATGTTGGTGTGGTGCTGCCAGCTGTTGCTGGATTGGGTCAGGTGGGAGGTTCTGTGGATGATGTCTGAGTTTGGCCTTGGGTGACTTATCTTTTTTCTTGACTACGTGTCTAGGCCGTGGCGGGTGCTGGGGCTCCTTGACAGGCCGGGGCGTGCGGGTCACCTGTCGTGCCTCTGCCATCACCAGATGAATCTGATCTGGCCTCAGTCGCGTTGGTGACGTAGACGGTGCCACTGGTGGACCCCCATCTCTCTCTCCGAGTCCTTCAGGCACTGGGGACACGGAAGCAGATACAGTGAGCCCTTTTGGTGTGGGTGTGAGCGGTGCCTTCGGTGGGAAGGCAGACTCAGGCCAGGCATCGCGGTCAGAGAGAAGGGCAGCTTCACCCAAGTGGATGGCCGTGTGCTCGCTGAAGATGGCTCCACTCTGCAAGTCGCGGACAACCTTTTCTGCTCGTGTCTGCTGGTTCTTGTGCCTCAGCCGGTTGGGATACTTGGGTTTGGGTCGATTTACCGTCACAAACTCGTCGTCGGAACTGTCAGAGTAGTAATTCTCAGCGATCTGCAGCTTGAGGAGCTTGGAGAGGCCAATGAGACGAGCGACATCGTCATGAGGAGCCTTGCTAACATTCTGGCTATTGACGGCGATAAGGTAATCACCAGGACGCAGCCCGGCCCGCTCTGCAGGTGACCCGGGCACGATGCATGAGAGGATGCATGGTGCCTGTCCACTGATGGTAAAGCCAAAGCCATTCTTGCCCTTGGTGATCTCCACCGTCCGGACGCCATAGCTGGGCCGCTTCTTGCGCCGCCGGTTGTTGTGCATGACTCCCTCGTGGCACTCTGCAACAAACAAGAAATATCAAAGGTTACTAACGAATCTGCATACATATAAAAAACACTAATAGAGCACCACAGCAGCCTACTGGCCCATTCGAGACAGGTTCTACCCACCCTACATGTCCCACCTATTAAGCTACCCAAAGTAGTCACTAGAAAACAGCATTTCTCGTCTCCCGGGCAGATAACACCATGTGACATCAAGAAACTATCCATGTACAACCCTCATCTTCAACAAACTGCTAAATTCGGAATTTTACGTGGTAAAAATAATACAAGGCACAGAATAAATAAAAATAATACAAGGCACAGAATAAATAAAAATAATACAAGGCAAAGAATGAGAAGACAGAAAATGCTGTGATTATAAACTAGCCTTATGGTAATACAATACGGATAAATGTTAGCATCAATAATTTGGTCTCCAACTTACAATTTGAAATGTCCACGTTTATTGTTCTTACGATTGTAGAAGATACTACTTTACGCAAATAAACTGTCTTTTACTCTTCATCCACTTATTTGCTGTAAATAGTCTAAAGACTATTTACAATGCAAGATGCTTATGTTTGAATATAGTTGGAAAAAATTCAGATTCAGGAAGGATATAGGAAAGCACTGATTTAGTAATAAAGTTGTGGATGAGTGGAACAAACTCCCGAGTACCGTCATAGAAGCTAAGATGTTGTGTAGTTTTAAAAATAGGTTAGATAAATGCATTATATTCACACCACACATTGCCCTCAGACACGACTTCTCTGCCTCCAGCCTACTCCTTGTTGCAACATTCACCACCCATGCTTCACACCCATATAAGAGCATTGGTATAACTATACTCTCACACATTCCCCTCTTTGCTTCCATGGACAGAGTTCTTTGTCTCCACAGATTCCTCAGTGCACCACTCACCTTTTCCCCCCTCGTTAATTCTATGATTCACCTCATCTTTCATAGACCCATCCGCTGACACGTCCACTCCTAAATATCTGAATACATTCACCTCCTCCATACTCTCTCCCTTCAATCTGATATCCATTCTTTCGTTATCTATTTTTTTGATCCTCATCACCATACTCTTTCCTATATTCACTTTCTTCTTCTTTTACATACTCTACCAAACTCATCCACCAACCTCTGCACCTTCTCTTCAGAATCTCCCAAAAGCACAGTGTTATCAGCAAAGAGCAACTGTGACAACTCCCACTTGTGTTAGATTCTTTATCTTTTAACCCCGCACCTCTTGCCAACACCTGGGGATTATATATATATATATATATATATTTATATATATATATATATATATATATATATATATATATATATATATATATATATATATATATATATATATATATATATACTTTCATCATCATTCAACACTCACCACACTCACACATTATCACTGTTTTTGCAGAGGTGCTCAGAATACAACAGTTTAGAAGCATATACGTATAAAGATACACAACATATCCCTCCAAACTGCCAATATCCCAAACCACTCCTTTAAAGTGCAGGCATTGTACTTCCCATTTCCAGGACTCAAGTCCGACTATATGAAAATAACCGGTTTCCCTGAATCCCTTCACTAAATATTACCCTGCTCACACTCCAACAGATCGTCAGGTCCCAAGTATCATTCGTCTCCATTCACTCCTATTTAACACGCTCATGCACGCTTGCTGGAAGTCCAAGCCCCTCGCCCACAAAACCTCCTTTATCCCCTCTTTCCAACCCTTTCGAGGACGACCCCTACCCCTCCTTCCTTCCCCTATAGATTTATATGCTTTCCATGTCATTCTACTTTGATCCATTCTCTCTAAATGACCAAACCACCTCAACAACCCCTCTTCTGCCCTCTGACTAATGCTTTTATTAACTCCACACCTTCTCCTAATTTCCACACTCCGAATTTTCTGCATAATATTTACACCACACATTGCCCTTAGACAGGACATCTCCACTGCCTCCAACCGTCTCCTCGCTGCTGCATTTACCACCCAAGCTTCACACCCATATAAGAGTGTTGGTACTACTATACTTTCATACATTCTCTTCTTTGCCTCCATAGATAACGTTTTTTGACTCCACATATACCTCAACGCACCACTCACCTTTTTTCCCCTCATCAATTCTATGATTAACCTCATCCTTCATAAATACATCCGCCGACACGTCAACTCCCAAGTATCTGAAAACATTCACTTCTTCCATACTCCTCCTCCCCAATTTGATATCCAATTTTTCTTTATCTAAATCATTTGATACCCTCATCACCTTACTCTCTTCTATGTTCACTTTCAACTTTCTACCTTTACACACATTCTCAAACTCATCCACTAACCTTTGCAATTTTTCTTTAGAATCTCCCATAAGCACAGTATCATCAGCAAAAAGTAACTGTGTCAATTCCCATTTTGAATTTGATTTCCCATAATTTAATCCCACCCCTCTCCCAAACACCCTAGCATTTACTTCTTTTACAACCCCATCTATAAATATATTAAACAACCATGGTGACATTACACATCCCTGTCTAAGACCTACTTTTACCGGGAAGTATTTTCCCTCTCTTCTACACACCCTAACCTGAACCTCACTATCCTCATAAAAACTCTTAACAGCATTTAGTAACTTACCACCTATTCCATATACTTGCAACATCTGCCACATTGCTCCTCTATCCACTCTATCATTTGCCTTTTCTAAATCCATAAATGCAATAAAAACTTCCCTACCTTTATCTAAATACTGTTCACATATATGCTTCAATGTAAACACTTGATCTACACATCCCCTACCCACTCTGAAGCCTCCCTGCTCATCCGCAATCCTAGATTCTGTCTTACCTCTAATTCTTTCAATTATAACCCTACCGTATACTTTTCCTGGTATACTCAGTAAACTTATTCCTCTATAATTTTTACAATCTCTTTTGTCCCCTTTCCCTTTATATAAAGGGACTACACATGCTCTCCACCAATCCCTAGGTACCTTCCCCTCTTTCATACATTTATTAAACAAAAGTACCAACCACTCCAACACTATATCCCCCCCTGCTTTTAACATTTCTGTCATGATCCCATCAGTTCCAGCTGCTTTACCCCCTTTCATTCTACGTAATGCCTCACGTACCTCCATCACACTTACATTCTGCTCTTCTTCACTCCTAAAAGATGGTATACCTCCCTGGCCAGTGCGTGAAATTACCACCTCCCTTTCTTCCTCAACATTTAAAAGTTCCTCAAAATATTCTCGCCATCTACCTAATACCTCCCTTTCCCCATCTACTAATTCCCCTACTCTGTTTTTAACTGACAAATCCATACTTTCCCTAGGCTTTCTTAACTTGTTTAACTCACTCCAAAATTTTTTCTTGTTTTCATTAAAATTTCTTGACAGTGCCTCTCCCACTCTATCATCTGCTCTCCTTTTGCACTCTCTCACCACTCTCTTCACCTTTCTTTTACTCTCCATATACTCTGCTCTTCTTACAACACTTCTGCTTTGTAAAAACCTCTCATAAGCTACCTTTTTCTCTTTTATCACACCCTTTACTTCATCATTCCACCAGTCACTCCTCTTTCCTCCTGCCCCCACCCTCCTATAACCACAAACTTCTGCCCCACATTCTAATACTGCATTTTTAAAACTATTCCAACCCTCTTCAACCCCCCCCCCCCCACTACTCATCTTTGCACTAGCCCACCTTTCTGCCAATAGTCGCTTATATCTCACCCGAACTTCTTCCTCCCTTAGTTTATACACTTTCACCTCCCTCTTACTTGTTGTTGCCACCTTCCTCTTTTCCCATCTACCTCTTACTCTAACTGTAGCTACAACTATAAATAATGATCCGATATATCAGTTGCCCCTCTATAAACATGTACATCCTGGAGCCTACCCATCAACCTTTTATCCACCAATACATAATCTAACAAACTACTTTCATTACGTGCTACATCATACCTTGTATATTTATTTATCCTCTTTTTCATAAAATATGTATTACTTATTACCAAATTTCTTTCTACACATAGCTCAATTAAAGGCGCCCCATTTACATTTACCCCTGGCACCCCAAATTTACCTACTACTCCCTCCATAACATTTTTACCCACTTTAGCATTGAAATCCCCAACCATCATTACTCTCACACTTGATTCAAAACTCCCCACGCATTCACTCAACATTTCCCAGAATCTCTCTCTCTCTCCTCTACACTTCTCTCTTCTCCAGGTGCATACACACTTACTATAACCCACTTTTCACATCCAATCTTTATTTTACTCCACATAATACTTGAATTTATACATTTGTAGTCCCTCTTTTCCTGCCATAGCTTATCCTTCAACATTATTGCTACTCCTTCTTTAGCTCTAACTCTATTTGAAACCCCTGACCTAATCCCATTTATTCCTCTCCATTGAAACTCTCCCACCCCCTTCAGCTTTGTTTCAATTAAAGCCAGGACATCCAGTTTCTTCTCATTCATAACATCCACAATCATCTCTTTCTTATCATTTGCACAACATCCACGCATATTCAGACTTCCCAATTCGACAATTTTCTTCTTCTTATTCTTTTTAGTAATCTTTACAGGAAAAGGGGTTACTAGCCCATTGTTCCCGACATTTTAGTTGACTTTTACAACACGCATGGCTTACGGAGGAAAGATTCTTATTCCACTTCCCCATGGATATAAAAGGAAAAGTAATAAGACCAAGAACTATTAAGATAAAATCAAAGAAAACTCCGATGAGTGCGTATAAATAAACGTGTACATGTATGTGTAGTGTGACCTAAGTGTAAGTAGAAGTAGCAAGACATGCCTGTAATCTTGCATATTTATGAGACAGACAAAAGACACCAGCAATATATATATATATATATATATATATATATATATATATATATATATATATATATATATATATATATATATATATATATATATATATATATATATATATATATATATATATATATATATATATATATATATATATATATATATGTCGTGCCGAATATGTAAAACTGATCAATTAGCAAGGACTCATTTAAAATTAAGTCCTTTCTAAAATTTTCTCTTACACGTTTAAAGATATATTTTTTTTCATTAATGTTAATGTAAAAATTTATAATTTTGCACTAAAAGAATCTTAGAAAACTTACCTAACCTTATTATAACAAGAGTAATTTATTTTAGCCTAACCCAACTAAATATATTTTAGATTTGTTTACAATAATTTAAGACTGAACAAACACAGTGAAATACATTTTTTTTCGTTAGGTTAAGAATGATTTTGGCGAAATTATTCCATACACAAATTTTCGCTTGTCCTATATGGCAAGATGAGCGTTGCTATTTAAGCCAAGATCGCAAGTTCTGCCTATTCGGCACTATATATATATATATATATATATATATATATATATATATATGTCGTGCCGAATAGGCAGAACTTGCGATCTTGGCTTAAATAGCAACGCTCATTTTGCCATATAAGACAAGTGAAAATTTGTGTATGCAATAATTTCGCCAAAATCATTCTGAACCTAACGAAAAAAATATATTTGATTGTGTTTGTTTAGTATTAAATTACTGTAAACGTATTTAAAATATATTTAGTTGGGTTAGGCTAAAATAAATTGTTCTTGTTATAATAAGGTTAGGTAAGTTTTCTCAGATTCTTTTGGTGCAAAATTAAAAATTTTTACATCAACATTAATGAAAAAAATATATCTTCAAACGTATAAGAGAAATTTTCAGAAAGGACTTAATTTTAAATGACTTCTTGCTAATTGACCAGTTTTACATATTCGGCACGACATATATATATATATATATATATATATATATATATATATATATATATATATATATATGTTATATATATATATATATATATATATATATATATATATATATATATATATATATATATATATATATATATATATATATATATATATATAACGTTAGGTAGCCTGCTTGAATACAAGCCATATTTCTTCGTAACGCTGGGGACACCAGTGAGCCTCAAACATGGTCTCCAGCTATTTCATTATCCTCCTGTATGTTCTGGCTTCACGAACGATACTTTACTTAATGTACCTCGCAGAAATAAGCGAAAGTACACAAAAAAGAAATATAGCAGCCAGCACGATTCGAACTCACGTTCCATAATAAGATCTACATAATCTTCAAGATAATTTAAAGGATATGGCACCAGTGTGAACATATGAGACCAGTGTAAACATCTGGGACCAGTATAAACATCTGGGACCAGTGTAAACATCTGGGGCCAGTATAAACATCTGGGACCAGTATAAACATCTGGGACCAGTGTAAACATTTGTTACCAGTGTAAACATCTGGGACAGTAAAGGTAATGACAGTAGTAATATTAATAGTAATAATAATTGTAATATTAGTAGTAATAAGGCTGGCAGTAGTAGTCGTTGCTGTAGTAATTTAGCTGTAGTTTTATTATAGCAGCAGCAGCAGCAGCAGCAGCAGCAGCAGCAGCAGCAGCAGCAGCAGCAGCAGCAGCAGCAGCAGCAGCAGCAGCAGCAGAAGCAGCAGCAGAAGCAGCAGCAGCAGCAGCAGCAGCAGCAGCAGCAGCAGCAGCAGCAGCAGCAGCAGCAGCAGCAGCAGCAGCAGCAGCAGCAGCAGCAGCAGCAGCAGCAGCAGCAGCAGCAGCAGCAGCAGCAGCAGCAGCAGCAGCAGCAGCAGCAGCAGCAGCAGCAGCAGCAGCAGCAGCAGCAGCAGCAGCAGCAGCAGCAGCAGCAGCAGCAGCAGCAGCAGCAGCAGCAGCAGCAGCAGCAGCAGCAGCAGCAGCAGCAGCAGCAGCAGCAGCAGCAGCAGCAGCAGCAGCAGCAGCAGCAGCAGCAGCAGCAGCAGCAGCAGCAGCAGCAGCAGCAGCAGCAGCAGCAGCAGCAGCAGCAGCAATAATAACAGGGATGATGGTGAACTGTTCCAGCCACGGTATCGTGACTTGATATTCTTTCTGTATGGGTCATACAACGCTTTCGGATAGGGAAGTAGCTCCATGCGTTTGGGTCAGGAGCCTCCATGAAAGGATTACGTTCCCAACATTCCCACTAGTAGTGAGGAAAACCCTTGGAACCAGTGCACAAAACACACGTTAATTTTCTAAGGCGCTTGCATTTGTTAGTTTTTAACGATTTATAAAACATATTTTTTTTACATTTTTACTAGATTTTTTTATCCTGATCTGTTCATAATTTACGTAACTTACATAAATGGGAGAGTAACGTGTATCAAGGGAGGGGATGGGAGCGATAATCTCTCGGCAGGCATGATAGAGGTGGGGGTAGGGCAGTAACGGCCTGGTTGATCAGGCCCTGATCCACCGGGAGGCCTGGTCGTGGACCGGGCTGCGGAGGCGTTGATCCTCGGAATAACTTCCAGGTAGACTCCAGGTAGGGGACACAGGTAGGGGTAGGCGTGACGCCAGTGGGGGTAGGAATGATACAGGTGGGGTTCGCGTGACACAGGAGTAGCCCTGACACAGATAGGGGTAATATACCGAACGTCGTCATAAGTTTTATTCTCCTACGTTCTGGTTATTTGTGCACTGTTCCAGTTACGGTATTGTCCCTTTTTATTCTTTACAGGTAGGGGTAGGCGTGACACAGATAAGGGTGGGCGTGACAGAGTAGAGATAGGCATTAATCAAGTGGGGTGGGGGGCGTGACACAGATGGAGGGTAGATATGACACATGGGATGGGGTGCAGACAGCTTAGAGGCAGTGTGAGCCTGCCCCCGCCGGCTTCAGGAATGCCAGCTACATAAGGCAGGCGACCTTGGGCTCTCTATTAGGACAGGTGGGCTACGGGGGGAGGTTGTCAGGGGGGGTATCTGTGAGCTGGGGGGCATGTGGGCTGGGGGCTTGTGTGATGAGGGCTAGGGGAGGGGTCACATACCAAAGACGCACCACCTCTCTCGCCCCCTAGCAAGCATCGTCCGTCACATACCACTAACACATAGAAAATACTCTTGATGACTTCCGAGAGCATCGTACCAGCACCCCGATCTCGCACCAAGCCTCCTAAATCGTATAAATACGGAAACACCACAGAACTAAGAACTAAAAGTGCAAATATACCGAGTGGAAATAGACGTTTTAATATTTATTTAGACTCGTGTGCTGATAAAATGGAAAAGACCAACGCACAATTGTTAACCTATTATTATTTTTTTTATTAACACGTCGGCCGTTTCCCACCAAGGTAGGGTGGCCCGAAAAAGAAAAGCTTTCATCATCATTCACTCTATCACTCTCTTACCAGAGGAGCGCTTACACTACAATTATAAAACCGCAACATTAACACCTCTCTCTCAGGGTGCAGGCACTGTACTTCCCATCTCCAGGACTCAAGTCCGGCCTGCCGGTTTCCCTGAATCCCTTCACACTCCAACAGCACGTCAAGTCCTAAAAACCATTTGTCTCCATTCGCTCCTATCTAACACGCTCACGCATGCTTGCTTGAAGTCCAAGCCCCTCGCTTACAAAACCTCCTTTACCCCCCTCCCTCCAATATATCCTAGACCGACCTCTACCCCCGCCTTCCCTCCACTACAGATTTATACACTCTCGAAGTCATTCTAATTTGTTCCATCCTCTCTACATGCCCGAACGACCTCAACAATCCCTAGTCAGGCCTCTGGACAACAGTTTTGACTATCCCGCACCTCCTAATTTCCAAACTAGGAATTCTCTACATTATATTCACACCACACAGACACATCTCCACTGCCTCCAACCTTCTCCTTGTTAAAACATTCACTACCCATGCTTCACACCCATATAAGAGAGATTCAGGGCCCTTAGTCTATCCTCATAGGGAAGGTTTCTGATACATGGGATCAACTTTGTCATCCTCCTTTGTACATTTTCCAGAGAATTTATATCCATTCTGTAATAAGGTGACCAAAACTGTGCAGCATAATCTAAATGAGGCCTAACCAAGGATGTATAGAGTTGAAGAACAACCTGAGGACTCCTATTATTTATGCTTCTTGATATGAAGCCAAGGATTCTATTAGCTTTATTGCGAACACTTATGCACTGTTGTCTTGGTTTCAGATTACTGCTAACCAGAACTCCTAAATCTTTTTCGCAATCCGTAATATTAAGATCTACATTATTTAGTTTATATGTGGCATGATTATTGTCCTGTCCAACATTTAGAACTTTGCATTTGTCTATATTAAACTGCATCTGCCACTTCTCCGACCACTGCATCAGTCTATTCAAATCTTCCTGGAGTGCTCGAATGTCCTCGTCAGAATGAATTCGACGGCCTATTTTGGTGTCATCGGCAAACTTGCCGATGTCGCTCTTTATGCCCTCATCTATGTCGTTTATGTAGATTGTGAACAGCAGGGGGCCCAACACTGACCCCTGTGGAACACCGCTCGTGACACTTCCCCACTCTGATTTCTCCCCATTTATGCAAACTCTCTGCTGCCTATTTGTCAACCATGCCTCTATCCAGGAAAAAATTTCTCCTCCTATTCCATGTGCTTTAATTTTCCTCAATAGTCTCCGATGTGGGACCCTGTCAAAAGCCTTACTGAAGTCCATATACACAATATCATATTCATTACCATGATCTACCTCCTCAAATACCTTAGTGAAAAAAGTTAATAAATTCGTAAGGCAGGAACGCCCCTTTGTAAAACCATGATGAGATTCGTTGATTAATTTATGCTTTTCAAGGTGGCTACGAACTGCCTCGGCAATTATTGATTCCATAAATTTTCCCACTATGGAGGTTAGGCTTATTGGTCTATAGTTCGAAGCTAAGGACCTGTCACCTGTTTTGAAAATAGGTATCACATTTGCCATTTTCCACTTATCTGGCACCATGCCAGTTTGTAGTGATATGTTGAAAAGATTAGCCAAAGGTGTGCTAAGCTCCTCTTTACATTCCTTTAGAACCCTTGCATACAGTTCATCAGGGCCTGGGGATTTGTTAGGTTTTAATTTATCTATTTGCCTAAGGACCATGTCACTTGTGACCCTAATAGTACACAGTTTATTATCGTCCTGTTCTACATAATTTATCATTACTGGAATATCGCTGGTATCCTCCTGTGTAAAAACTGAGAGGAAGTATGTGTTAAAAATTCTACACATTTCCTTATCACTGTCAGTGAGCTGACCCGAGGAACTTTTGAGTGGGCCTATCTTGTCCCTGATCTTACTTCTGTATACCTGAAAGAATCCTTTTGGGTTAGTCTTCGATTCTCTTGCAACTTTAACCTCATAATCTCTTTTTGCTTTTCTAATTCCCTTTTTTATTTCTCTCTTTAACTGAATATATCGATTTCTCAATTGCCCCTCTCCTCTTTTGATTTGCCTATATATGCCTCTCTTTTGACCAATCAGATATTTTAATCTATTGTTCATCCATTTAGGATCATTTTTGTTTGATCTGATTTCCCTATTTGGAACATAATTTGACTGAGCAGCTAGAACTATGCCCTGGAAAGCATCATATCGGCAACCATCACCACCTACCTGACCCTTAGTCAGGTCATTCCAGTTCAGCCCACCTAAGTAATTTTTCAGTCCTATGAAATCAGCCAAGCGAAAGTCAGGGACGGAGACTTGATTGCCATTATTAGGGGAATTCCATGATATATTAAAACTGAGTGATTTGTGATCACTTTCCCCAAGCTCATCATTAACCTCAAGATTATTAATTAGTGTTTCCCTACTGGCAAGAACCAAGTCAAGGAGGTTATTTCCCCTAGTTGGCTCTGTCACAAACTGTTTTAAAAAACAATCCTGGATCGTATCAAGAAAGTCACCTGACTCTAAATTTCCTGTCAAATTGCTCCAGTCAATCTGTCTATAGTTGAAATCTCCCATTAGCACAACATTTTCGTATGTAGATGCCTTACGAATTTCGTCCCATAGAAGTTTACTGCACTCCCTATCAAGATTTGGGGCCCTGTAAATCACACCCAAAATTAGTTTTTCTCGGCCCTCGAGAAGCTGTAACCAAACAGATTCAGTGGCTGACGCTTCTAATTTAATATCTTGTCTAACACAACAATTTAAATTGTCTCTGACATACATCGCTACTCCACCACCTTTCCTGTTGACCCTGTCAGTGTGGAATAATTTATAGCCTTGTATGTGACATTCAGAGGGCATCTCTCTATCTTTCAGATTGAGCCAGGTCTCTGTTATAGCAATAATATCTATGTCTCCTGCACTTGCAATTAATCTTAGCGTTGGCATAACTATACTCTCATACATTCCCCTCTTAAGTCTCAACAGACTCTCAGTGCACCACTCACCTTTTCCCCTAGTAGATTCTATGATTCACCTCATCTTTCATAGATCTATCTGCTGACACGTCCACTCCTAAATATATGAATACATTCACCTCCTCCATACTCTCTCCCTCCAATCTGATATCCAATCTTTCGTTATCTATTTTTTTTTCTTATCCTTATCCCCTTACTCTTTCCTATATTCACTTTTAATTTTCTTCTTTTACATACCCTACCAAACTCATCCACCAACCTCTGCAACTTCTCTTCAGAATCTCCCAAAAGCACAGTGTCATCAGCAAAGAGCAACTGTGACAACTCCCACTTTGTGCTAGATTCTTTATCTTTTAACCCTATACCCTTGCCAACAACCAAGCATTCACTTCTCTTACAACCCCATTTATAAATATACTGAACAACCATGGTGACATCACACATTCTTGTCTAAGGCCTACTTTTACTGGGAAATAATTTCCCTCTCTCCTACATACTCTAATCTGAGCCTCACTTTCCTTGTAAAAGCTTTCCACTGCTTTCAATAACCTACCTCCTATTCCATACATTTGCAACATCTGCCACATTGCCCCCCTATCCACCCTGTCACATGCCTTTTCCAAATCCATAAATGCCACAAAAACCTCTTTATCCTTGTCTAAATACTGTTCACCTATGTTTCACTGTAAACATTTTGTCTACACACCCCTTACCCTTCCTAAAGCCTCCTTGCTCTTCTGCTATCCTGCTCTCCGCCTTATTCTTAATTCTTTCAGTAATAACTCTTACCAGGTATACTCAACAGATTTATTCCCTTATAATTTTTGCGCTCTCTTTTGTCCCTTTTGCCTTTATACAAAGGAACTATGCATGCTCTCTGCCAATCCCTAAGTACCTTACACTCTCCATATATTTATTACATAAAAGCACCAACCACTACAAAACTATATCCCCAACCTGCTTTTAACATTTCTATCTTTACCCCATCAATCCCAGCTGCCTTACCCCCTTTCATTCTACCCACTGCCTCACGAACTCCTCCAACACTCACAACTGGCTCTTCCTCACTCCTACAAGATGTTATTCCTCCTTGCCCTATACATGAAATCACAGTTTCCCTATCTTCATCAGTATTTAACAATTCCTCAAAATATTCCCTCCATCTTCCTGATACCTCTAACTCTCCATTTAATAACTCTCCTCTCCTATTTTTAACTATCAAATCCACTCATTCCCTAGGCTTCCTCAACTTATTAATTTCACTCCAAAACTTTTTTCTTCTTTTTTTTTTTTACAAAACTTGTTGATAACATCTCACCCACTCTCTCATTTGCTCCCTTTTTACATTGCTTCAAAACTCTTTTAACCTTTCTTTTTCTTTCCATATACTCCTCCCTCCTTGCATCACTTCTACTTCGTAAAAACCTCTATGCTAACTTTCTCTCTCTTACTACTCTTTACATCATTCACCAATCGCTCTTCATTTTCCTGTAACCACAAACTTCTGAACACTCACACCACATTCTTAAACCTACCCCATACATCTTCAGCCCCATTGCTTGTGCTCTCACTAGCCCATTCATCCTCCAATAGATGTTTATATCTGACCCTAATTGTCCCCTTCTTTAGCTTATAAACCTTCACCTCTCTCTTATTTGCTGCTTCCGTTTTCCTTGTATCCCATCTACCTTTTACTCTCACTGTAGCTACAACTAAAAAATTATCTATCTGTGGCCCCTCTATAAATATGTACATCTTGAAGTCTACCCAACAGTCTTTTATCTACCAATACGTAGTCCAACAAACTACTGTCGTAATCATATCTTGTATACATCATATCTTGTATACTTATTTATCCTCTTTTTCTTAAAATATGTATTACCTATAATCAAACCCCTTTACAAATAAAGCTCAATCAAAGGGTCCCCATTATCATTTACACCTGGCACCCTAAACTTACCTACTACACTCTCTTTAAATGTTTCTCCTACTTTAGCATTTAGGTCCCCTACCACAATTACTCTCTCACTTGGCTGTGAACCCCATTATTCCAATAAAGCCGAAGCTAGTCAACTGCCGCATATCTCACCTACCTCTACGCTACCCGGCAAGTTACTTGATCAACTCAAAAGGCAGTAAAAACAAAAGTTCCTGCACACTCACTTAACATCTCCCTAAATCTCTCTCCTGTACACTCCTCTCTTCTCCAGGTGCATACACACTCATTATGACCCACTTTTCGCATCAGACCCTTATTTTAATCCACATAATCCTTGAATTTATACATTTATATTCCATCTTCTCCTTCCATAACTGACCCTTCAACATTATTGCTACTCCTTCCTTAGCTCTAACTCTCTCAGATACTCCTAACTTAATCCCATTTATTTCTCCCCAATGAAACTCACCTACCACCTTCAGTTTTGTTTCGCTTAGTGCTAGACATCCAACTTCTTTTCATTCATATTATTATTATAATCAAAGAAAGCTCTAAACCGTTTTCATTCATAACATTAGCAATCATCTCTTATCATCCGCACTACATCCATGTACAATCAATCATCCCAGTTTTATAAGGTTTTTCTTCTCTTTTTAAGTATTTTCTACAGAAGGGGTTACTAACCCATAGCTCCCGGCATTTTATTGTCGCTTCATACGACACGCAAGGCTTTCAGAGAAAAGATTCTTTTCCACTTCCCCGTGGAGAATAGAGGGAATAAAGAACAAAAACTATAAAGAAAAAAAGAAAATCCTAGATGTGTGTGTGTATATATATATATATATATATATATATATATATATATATATATATATATATATATATATATATATATATATATATGTATGTATGTATGTATATATATATATATATATATATATATATATATATATATATATATATATATATATATATATATATATATATATATATATATGCAATAAGATAATGTGAGTAGTCACGAAAGTGCTTGGAATTTCTCTATTCTTTTCAGAGTGGTTGTTTTGCATATATATATATATATATATATATATATATATATATATATATATATATATATATATATATATATATATATATATATATATATATATATATATATACAGGTTAAGGATTTCTAACTTTATTGACAAGCTAAGAGCTGTTACGTATATGAGAAAATTTTAGAGAGCGCTTAATTTTAAAAGGGTTTTTGCTAATTGACCAAGGTTACCTGTTCGGCACGATATATATATATATATATATATATATATATATATATATATATATATATATATATATATATATATATATATAATGTTTTGTTTGCAAAATACACATATATTTAGTAGGTAAAATGGAAACAGTAACCATGTCGGCAGTGGACTTCATAAGTGGTAGACCACTAACTGGGATGTTATCAGCCCCGTTAATGATGCCACTTTTTCTAAGAAAATGACATTATTAATAAGAGGAACACTTGTAAAAAGAGACTCTACAACAAGACTTAGTAACCTGTCATGATGTGATGTGGCCACATTCGTTCAACCTAAAGCTTTTGATAAATTTTTCGTTCATATTTCTATAAACAATAAATTAAGTGCTAGCATTTATAGAAAGGAAATGAGTAAACTTTTTTACTGTATATTTCGCCATTTCAGAACCATTTGAAGCATTTTTTAACATATCTGAAATAGGTGGTTTGAATGATGGCGATACGTAGGAGAAAAAGAACCAGGAATGAGCATGAGACTTTTGCCATGGGGGCAAAAGAATGAAATAGCTTCTAGATTCTGATTCTCTTTAGAAATCAGGGGGTTTAGGTTATTATATTAAAAAGAAAGCTTTTCCCCTCAATGGAGGTTCCTGGATGTTCCTTAATCCAAGAAATTGAACCTGCCCTTTCCCTTCCTTGGATCAAACCTGACTGCCTCCAATTCCCCCGGGCCCATATGATCCCTACGACTTTAGCCCTCCCTATGAATATCAATATTTTGGAAAACAAAGGCTAAACCCCCTATTGGTCATATAGCGTTGCAATAAGGCGTCGAGTCACACAAAGTTTTTGAGTCTTAGAAGACCATAGGAATACGGCAGTGGCAGAATCTGGAAATTTTTAACAAGATCGAAGTCAAGGAAGAGGGCAGATTAGATGAAATACGTAGTCCGAAGTTGAAAGTTCTCTATGCTATCAAGAGGGCAGCAAACTTCGATCATATCTACTTTCATTCTACGGTTTTCGAGATGGATGCGTATTTAAAGTATGAGGCTGGACAAGCGGGTTGATGAACTGCATGAAGGGACAGAAGACGGGACCAGAATATGAGAACTGGTAGTGTGGAAGCAGGGTTAGGGTGGACTAATGTTACCAGTGAAGGTGGAGGGAGTGCAGCACCTCCAGCATATTATGTAAGTTTATAAGTTTAGTAACATATGTGTAAATTATCTGGGATACCTCAAAAAATGTCAGTGACTTATTTCCATTGGGGTCCTTGTCAATGTCTTCCAAACAGCACTTGTTTTTGCACCCAAACGGTTTCGTTGATTTCTGCCGGATGTAAACTGTTACAAAAAAAAAATATATTCTTGTTTTTATTTAGGTTCGGTTAATGTAAATTAACATATAGTTAACCGCATGTCCTCACACCACATAAGGAGCGTATTGTTTCCAACGAATTAAGCAACCAAATTTGTTACTGAGCACATAAATACGTTTAAAAATGAACACAATACTTTGAGGACGGGTTGAAAAATCGACCTACCCCTCCATTACTGGAGCCTCTATTTTTTTTTTTTGGTGTGTGTGTACTTACCTATCTGTGGTTGCAGGGGTTGATTCACAGCTCTTGGTCCCGCCTCTTCGCTGGTCACTACTACGTCCACTCTACCTACTTCATGAGTTTTTGTGTGTGTGTGTGTGTGTGTGTGTGTGCTTGTTTTCTGGGGACCAGCCACACCTTTATTATTTAAAACCGGCTCTACGAATCAACGGTGTTAGGTCAACCCCTGACATATCATTTAGGCAAGCGAGGATAAGTAGAGACACTTATGTACAGTTTGGGACGATACACAAATAACCCGCACATAAAAGACAGAAGCTTACGACGACGTTTCGGTCCGACTTGAACCATTGACAAAGTCACACTAACAGAGGTGGAGCAGGACGGCTATATATAGGCAGGAAGAGGTGGAGGTAGTAGTAGTAGTAGTACAACTACTACTACTACTACTACCTCCACCTCTTCCTGCCTATATATAGCCGTCCTGCTCCACCTCTGTTAGTGTGACTTTGTCAATGGTCCAAGTCGGACCGAAACGTCGTCGTAAGCTTCTGTCTTTTATGTGCGGGTTATTTGTGTATCGTTCCAGTCACGGTATTGTGCCTTTTTGTTATTTACAGTTTGGGACATTTATTAAAGGAAACGTATCGCCACGAGTGGCTTTCCGTTCCTATTAGAAGTGAAGAAGCCACTCGTAGCGAAGTGTTTCATTTAATAAATGTCCTGAACTGTATATAACGCCAAGGAATTGCCCTTCATGGAAAATTTGGTCAAGTTAGATTAGGTTAGGTTATGTTAGGTTCACCAATATTATGTCCAACTACAGGAAATCGGTTACTTGTTTCTCTCAGCCAAGATTGACTTATTCTTATATAGATTCTATCTATCAAGACTGCCCCGGGTGTGGTGGAAGCCTAGAATTTAATCTACGACCTTCAGTTGTAACTCGCAAACTGCAATAGCGCTACATAAATAAACAAAATGAAATGAAGTTCAGGTATATACACCAGGGTGTGTATTTCGCAGTGTATATACCGAGAGGTTTATATTTTTCAATGTGTATACACTGAGATTCTCTTTATATATATATATATATATATATATATATATATATATATATATATATATATATATATATATATATATATATATATATATATATATATATATATATATATATATATATATATATATATATATATATATATAAGAACATAAGAAAGAAGGAACACTGCAGCAGGCCTACTGACCCATGCGAAGCAGGTCCGTCTCCCCCCGTATTAGCCCAATGACCCACCCAGTCTGGTCACCTCCACTCAAGGAAGGAGCACGGCACCAGACCCAGCAGCACAAGCTAGTCAGGTCCAACTCACACCCACTTATGTATTTATCTAACCTATTTTTAAAACTACACAACGTTTTAGCCGCAATAACTGTACTCGGGAGTTTGTTCCACTCATCCACAACTCTATTACCAAACCAATGCTTTCCTATATCCTTCCTGAATCTGAATTTTTCTAACTTGAAACCACTGCTGCGAGTCCTGCCTTGGCTGGAAATTTTCAGCACGCTATTTACATCCCCTTTATTTACTGAACCTGCTTTTCCATTTATACACCTCGATCATATCCCCCCCCCCTAATTCTACGCCTTTCGAGAGAGTGCAGATTCAGGGTCCTCAGTCTATCCTCATAGGGAAGATTTCTGATACATGGGATCATCTTTGTCATCCTCCTCTGTACGTTTTCCAGAGCATATATATCCATTCTGAAATACGGTGACCAGAACTTAGCAGCATAGTCTAAACGATGCCTAACCAAGGATATATAGAGTTGAAGAACAACCTGAGGACTTCTATTATTTATACTTCTAGATATGAAGCCAAGAATTCTGTTAGCTTTATTGCGAACACTAATGCACTGTTGTCTTGGGTTTAGATTACTGCTAACCAGAACACCTAAATCCTTTGCGCTACCAGTAGTATTAAGATCTACATTATTTAGTTTATATGTGGCATGGTTATTTTCCTGTCCAACACCTAGAACTTTGCATTTGTCAATATTAAACTGCATCTGCCACTTTTCCGACCATTGCATGTCTATTCAAATCATCCTGGAGTTCTCTAGTGTTCTCATTAGAATGAATTGGACAGCCTATTTTGGTGTCATCAGCAAATTTGCTTATGTCGCTATTTATTCCCACATCTATGTCGTTTTTGTAAATTGTGAACAACAACGGGCCCAACACTGACCCCTGTGGAACACCGCTTGTGACGTGCCCCCATTCTGATTTCTCCCCATTTATGCAAACTCTCTGCTGCCTATCTGTCAGCCATGCCTCTACCCAGGAAAAAAATTCTCCTATTCCGTGTGCCTTAAGTTTCCTCAATAGCCTCTGATGTGGAACTCTATCGAAAGACTTACTGAAGTCCATATACACAATATCAAAATCATTACCATGATCAATCTGTGCCTGTCAAGATGGCTACGAATTGCTTCGGCAATTATCGATTCCTTAAATTTTCCCACTATGGAGGTAAGGCTTATTGGTCTATAGTTCGAAGCCAAGGACCTGTCACCTGCCTTGTAAATAGGTACTACATTTGCCATTTTCCACTTATCAGGCACTATGCTAGTTTGTAGTGATATGTTAAAAAGTTAGCCAAAGGTATGCTAAGTTCCTCTTTACATTCATTTAACACCCTTGCAAACAGTTCATCAGGGCCTGGGAAATTGTTAGGTTTTAGTTTCTCTATTTGTCTAAGGACCATGTCACTAGTTACTGCAATCGTGCATAGTTTATTATCGTCCTGTTCTACATAATTTATTATTTCAGGAATGCCGCTAGTATTTTCCTGGGTGAAAACTGAGAGGAAGCAGGTATTGAGAATTTCACACATATCCTTATCACTGTCAGTGATCTGGCCAGAGTTACTCTTAAGTGGGCCTATCTTGTCCCTAATCTTACTTCTGTATACCTGAAAGAACCCTTTTGGGTTAGTCTTTGAATCCCTTGCGACCTTAGCCTAATAATCCCTTTTTGCTTTTCTTATTCCTTTCTTTATTTCTCTCTTTAATTGAATACACTGATTTAATTGCCCATCTCCTCTTTTGATACGCCTATATATGCCTCTCTTTTGACCAATGAGATGTTTTAATCTATTGTTCATCCATTTGGGATAATTTTTGTTAGATCTAATTTCCCTACTTGGAACAAAAGTTGTATGGGCAGCTAGAACTATGCTCTGAAAAAGTCATATTGGCAACCAAGATCACCTACCTGACCCATAGTCAGGACATCCCAATTTAGCCCACCCAGGTAATTTTTCAGTCCCATGAAGTCGGCCAAGCGAAAATCTGGGACAGAGATTTGATTACAGTTACCTGGGTAATTCCACGATATACTGAAACTAAATGATTTGTGATCACTTTCCCCAAGCTCATCATTAACCTCAAGATTATTAATTAGTGACTCTTTGCTGGCAAGAACCAAGTCAAGCAGATTGTTTCCTCTAGTTGGTTCTGTCACAACCTGTTCTAAAAAGCAATCCTGAACCGTAACAAGAAAGTCACTAGACTCAAGATTTCCTGTCACACTGTTCCAATCAATTTGTCTGAAGTTAAAATCTCCCATTATCACAACATTTTCATATCTAGATGCCTTATGAATTTCGTCCCAAAACAGCTTACTGCACTCCCTATCAAGGTTTGGGGGCCTATAAATCACACCCAAAATTAATTTGTCACGACCCTCGAGAAACTGTAGTTAGTTTAATATGTTTATTATGCACCCCATACTCATCCTGTGGGCGGTAGTCAAAAGATTACAGAGGTACATAATTGGTCCAAGGACTGGACTCCAAAGTTTTGATAGATGAGCAAGTTACAGAGGTAATGAACTCACAATTTACAAATGTAATGAACTCCAGGTAGGTCTGGTCACAATCATGACAAGTTACAAAGGTATTTACAGATTACAGAGGCACGTAATGGGTCCAGGGACTGGGCCCCCAAAGTTTCGATAGCTGAACTAGGTACAAAGGTAATGAACTCACAAGTTACAAAGGTAATGAATCCTGTAAGAATGGTTACTTACGTTTATACATGGCTACAATCATGAACAAATTATCGAGTAATGAGCAATTCACACTTCCACACCCGGTCACAACTGTAATGAGTTATTGGTGCAAATATTGATTGTTGAGTCACACACACACACACACACACACACACACACACACACACACACACACACACACACACACACACACACACATACACACACACTCATACACACACACACACACACACACACACACACACACACACACACACACACACACACACACACACACACACACACACACACACACACACACACACACACACACAGGAGCTTGGACTCGACCCCTGCAACCTCAACTAGGTGAGTACACACACACACACACACACACACACACACACACACACACACACACACACACACACACACACACACACACACACACACACACACTGGAACTGTAGCCAAACAGATTCTGTGTTCGATATATATAGTATATATATATATATATATATATATATATATATATATATATATATATATATATATATATATAATGTATATGTGTGTGTGTGTGTGTACTCACCTAGTTGTTGTTGCAGGGGTCGATTCACAGCTCCTGGCCCCGCCTCTTCAATGGTCGCCACTGGGTCACTCTCCCTGAACCATGAGCTTTATCATACCTCTGCTTAAAGCTACTGCGATTTTCTCTTAAATAGCAATGCTCGTCTTGCCGAATAAAGCAAGCGAAATTTTGTGTATGAAATAATTTCGCAAAACTCATTCTGAATGTAACGAAAAAAAATATTTCATTGTGTTTGTTTATTATTAAATTACTGTAAACTTATCTAAAATATGTTTAGCTGGATTAGGCTAAATTGAATTGTGTTTGTTATAATAAGCTTAGTTAAGGTTTCTAAGCTTCTTTTGGTGCAAAATTATTAATTATTACATTCCCATAAATGAAAAAAAAATGTCTTTAAACGTATAGGATTTTTTTTAGAAAGGACTTAATTTTAAAAGAGTTCTTGCTAATTGACCAATTTTACCTATTCGGCAATATATATATATATATATATATATATATATATATATATATATATATATATATATATATATATATATATATATATATATATATATATATATATCAAGAGGCTAGTAACCTCTTCTCCTGTATATATTACTAAATGTAAAAGGAGAAACTTTCGTTTTTCCTTTTGGGCCACCCTGCCTCGGTGGGATACGGTCGGTTTGGTCGGTTTGTTGAAAGAAGAAAAAGTATATATATATATATATATATATATATATATATATATATATATATATATATATATATATATATATATATATATATATATATATATATATATATATATATATGTCGTGCCGAATATGTAAAACTGGTCAATTAGCAAGAACTCATTTAAAATTAAGTCCTTCCTGAAATTTTCTTTTATACGTTTAAAGATATATTTTTTATTAATGTTAATGTAAAAAAATTTAATTTTGCACCAAAAGAATCTTAGAAAACTTACCTAACCTTATTATAACAAGAGCAATTTATTTTAGCCTAACCCATCTAAATATATTTTGGATTTGTTTACAGTAATTTAATACTAAACAAACACTGAAATATAATTTTTTTCGTTAGGTTCAGAATGATTTTGGCGAAATTATTGCATACACAAATTTTCATTTGTCCTTTATGGCAAGATGAACGTTGCTATTTAAGCTAAGATCGCAAGTTCTGCCTATTCGGCACCACACACACACACACACACACACACACACACACACACACACAAAATATATATATAT
>NC_091304.1:21210274-21227774 GCF_038502225.1 Cherax quadricarinatus | reverse complement strand
TTTGTGTATGCAATAATTTCGCCAAAATCATTCTGAACCTAACGAAAAAAATATATTTCACTGTGTTTGTTTAGTATTAAATTATTGTAAACAAATCTAAAATATATTTAGTTGGGTTAGGCTAAAATAAACTGTTCTTGTTATAATAAGGTTAGGTAAGTTTTCTAAGATTCTTTTGGTGCAAAATTATAAATTTTTACATCAACATTAATGAAAAAAATATATCTTCAAACGTAAAAGAGAAAATTTCAGAAAGGACTTAATTTTAAATGAGTTCTTGCTAATTGACCAGTTTTACATATTCGGCACGACATATATATATATATATATATATATATATATATATATATATATATATTCTTTCTTTCACCACAACGGCCGTATCCCACCAAGGCAGGGTGGCCCAAAAAGAAAAACGAAAGTTTCTCTTAAATTTAGTAATTTATACGGGAGAAGGGGTTACTAGCCCCTTGCTCCCGGCATTTTAGTCGCCTCTTACAACACGCATGGCTTACGGAGGAAGAATTCTGTTCCACTTCCCCATGGAGATAAGAGGAAATAAACAAGAACAAGAACTAGAAAGAAAACAGAAGAATACCCAGAGGGGTGTGTATATATATGCTTGTACATGTATGTGTAGTGTGACCTAAGTGCAAGTAGAAGTAGCAAGACGTACCTGAAATCTTGCATGTTCATGAGACAGAAAAAAGGACACCAGCAATCCTACCATCATGTAAAACAATTACAGGCTTTTGTTTTACACTCACTTGGCAGGACGGTAGTACCTCCCTGGGCGGTTGCTGTCAACCAACCTACTACCTAGATATATATATTTATATATATATTTATATATATATATATATTCTAGGTAGTAGGTTGGTAGACAGCAACCACCCAGGGAGGTACTACCGTCCTGCCAAGTGAGTGTAAAACGAAAGCCTGTAATTGTTTTACATGATGGTAGGATTGCTGGTGTCTTTTGTCTGTTTCATACACATGCAAGATTTCAGGTATGTCTTGTTACTTCTACTTACACTTAGGTCACACTACACATACATGTACAAGCATATATATGCACAAACCTCTAGGTATTCTTCTATTTTCTTTCTAGTTCTTGTTCTTGTTTATTTCCTTATCTCCATGGGGAAGTGGAACAGAATTCTTCCTCCGTAAGTCATGCGTGTTGTAAGAGGCGACTAAAATGCCGGGAGCAAGGGGCTAGTAACCCCTTCTCCTGTATAAATTACTAAATTTAAGAGAAACTTTCGGTTTTCTTTTTGGGCCACCCTGCCTTGGTGGGATACGGCCGGTGTGTTGAAAGAAAGAATATATATATATATATATATATATATATATATTATATTATATATATATATATATATATATATATTTTCTTTCAACACACCGGCCGTATCCCACCGAGGCGGGGTGGCCCAAAAGGAAAAACGAAAGTTTCTCCTTTTACATTTAGTAATATATACAGGAGAAGAGGTTACTAGCCCCTTGCTCCCGGCATTTTAGTCGCCTCTTACAACACGCATGGCTTACGGAGGAAGAATTCTGTTCCACTTCCCCATGGAGATAAGAGGAAATAAACAAGAATAAGAACTAGAAAGAAAATAGAAGAAAACCCAGAGGGGTGTGTATATATGTGCTTGTACATGTATGTGTAGTGGGACCTAAGTGTAAGTAGAAGTAGCAAGACGTACCTGAAAACTTGCATGTTCATGAGACAGAAAAAAGGACACCAGCAATCCTACCATCATGTAAAACAATTACAGGCTTTCGTTTTACACTCACTTGGCAGGACGGTAGTACCTCCCTGGGCGGTTGCTGTCTACCAACCTACTACCTAGTATATACACATATATACACATATATATACATATATATATACATATATACACATATACATACATATACATATATATATATACACATATATACATATATATATATATACATATACATACATATATACATACATACATACATACATACATACATACATACATACAGAGATGTGTGTATTGCTCAGTGTATATCCATGAAAGGAACGTATTTGTCAGTATGCAAACAGTTTTCTTTAATCCCTATTTTAGGAACTATAGTATTCTTGACCTTAGTGTTCAAACGGTCGATGCGTTTTAAGCCTAACGAATTCAACGGTGTCTGAGTATTGTTATTTTCTTGAAAGTAAGGGCAAGACATCTAGTAGGTGATAATGGTATATAATACTGACAAGTTGATATGACACATGTGCAATAGGTATCCTTATTCCGAAACGTTTCGCCTACAGTACACTGTCAGACACTGGAACACAAAGATATCTTGATACAGAGGACAGCTTTATTGGCTGACCCCTAGTTACGAGTGAGAAAGGTTGGATTTGATAGGGACCTACCTAGTAGGTTTGCTACACTGCCTCTAACTGATTACATTCTTCTAGTAGTGGCTCTGACTCTTCTGTCAGGATTCTCTTCCCCCCTCACCTTTACAGTATACAAGTCTCCATACTGTTTCTTCAGCTTCACACTATTCCAGACTATGAAGCATAACCCTTCAGACTGAATTACTGTCAACCTCAAAACTATGTCTTCGAGGGTGATGTACTACTGATTACAAAGTCTATACATCACAACTGCTTCTGCCTCCATATTCGACTGAAGAAACCTACTGTGTAGCGTTCTTCAGTCTTCAGTAAGACACATGTGCAACCTAACTGTTGCACATGTCTTGCTTTTCAACCTCTAGAAGAGCTCGACCCTCCAGATGACAAGGCACACAAAAAAATTACATCTGGAGCTTAAAACTAATCCCAGAAACTCTTAGCAGGCGCAAGCTTACATAAAACACTACCTTAATTCACAGTAACTACACACTAACTACATCCTGTGCTGCCTTGCATGACTGCTTCCCAGAGCACACTTGTCATAGCGATTTAATAAATACGTGGTGTTACTGGTTAGTATGTTAGGATTAAGACCTATCGCCTGCATAAGTCATTAAAGCTGCAATTTACCAAAACACTGACATGGGTCTAACGTATAAATATTCTGAGAGATAGACATCTCTCGGTTTGTATATCCTTCATGTGCATATACTAAATCAAACGCAAACTACAGGTTTGTGTCTTTCAACATTTAAGAAGATAATTAGATAAACAGTAATAAGTTGCTAGGTTTCGGTCTTTGGCCGACTCGTCCTGTGAGAGTTCTCGGTTAAGCATATCAATGATTTTATCAGTTGTGAGGGGTGTGGCATGTATCGGCTACATTTGCAGCATAGTCTTCTTGTTGCTTGGCAGTTTAAGGGGCTATTATTATTATTATTATTATTATTATTATTATTATTATTATTATTATTACTCCTATTACTACTATTCGCAGCCTAAATCCACAGCGGCTACAGAGAAGTTGTGGAACGAGAAACACTCGGGACTGATCCAAGGCAAGACATGGTTGCTCCAATTTGTTGAACCACTACTCTTTCACCACTATTAAGGTTAACCCCCCTTCCCCCTTCCCTGGAAGGGTTTAGTAACTTTAGTGGGTAATGCTTGAGGGAACACTTACCGGTAAGTTGATCATACTGTCCGCCAGCACCTTGAGAAGGTACCACAGTACTGTTTGTGGTTTTTATACGTATGTACACGTGCGCATGTGGGTGTTTTTTTTTTTCAGGAAACTAGGTTTCCCTGACTCCCTTCATAAATGTTACCGTGCTCACATTCCAACAGCATGTCAAGTCATAAAAACCACTTGCCTCCACTCACTCCTAACATGCTCACACACACCTGCTGGATGTCCAAGCCCTTTGCATACAAAACCTTTACCCCGCCTCCCTAGAATTCTACCTGACGTAGGACGATCCATACCCATCCTTCCATCTGCTACAGATTTATACACCCTCCAATTCATCCTATTTTGCTTCACCCTTACTAAATGTATAAACTACTTCAATAACCCCTCCTCAGCCTTCTGGATAATGCTCTTACTAGCCCCCAACCTCTTAATCTCCAAACTACGAATTCTCCGCATAATACTCACACCGCAGATTGCCCTCCAACACGACTTTTCCAGTGCCTCCAACCTCCTCTTTGCTGCAGTGTTTAAAAACCCATGTAACACACTCACATAAAGTCAGTACCATTATATCTACATATTCTCCTTTCAACAAACTGACCGTATCCCACCGAAGCAGGGTGGCTCAAAACTTAAAACAAAAGTTTCACTTTTTAACTTCAGTAATAGTATATACAGGAGAAGGGATTACTAGCCCCTTGCTCCCAGCATTTTAGTCGCCTCTTACGACAGGCATGGCTTACAGAGAAAGAATTCCGTTCCACTTCCCCATGGAGATAAAAGGAAATAAACAAGAACTAATAAGAAAATAGACGAAAACCCAGAGGGGTGTGTATATTTATGCTTGTACATTAAAGTGTAGTGTGACCTAAGTGTAAGTAAAAGTAGCAAAACGTACCTGAAATCTTGCGTGTTTATGAAACAGAAAAAAAGACACCAGCAATCCTACCATCATGTAAAAACAATTACAGGTGTCCATATATATATATATATATATATATATATATATATATATATATATATATATATATATATATATATATATATATATATATATATATATATATATATATATATATATATATATATATATATATATATATATATATATATATATATATATATATATATATATATATATATATATATATATATATATATATATATAGAAGTAAATGCGAGGGTCTTGGCAAGAGGTGCTCTTTGCTGATGACACTGTGCTCTTGGGTGATTCTGAAGAGAAGTTGCAGAGGTTGGTGGATGAATTTGGTAGGGTGTGTAAAAGAAGAAAATTGAAAGTGAATACAGGAAAGAATAAGGTTATGAGGATAACAAAAAGATTACTTGATGAAAAATTGGATATCAGATTGGAGGGAGAGAGTATGGAGGAGGTGAATGTATTCAGATATTTGGGAGTGGACGTGTCAGCGGATGGGTCTATGAAAGATGAGGTGAATCATAGAATTGATGAGGGGAAAAGGGTGAGCGGTGCACTTAGGAGTCTGTGGAGACAAAGAACTTTGTCCTTGGAAGCAAAGAGGGAAATGTATGAGAGTATAGTTTTACCAATGCTCCTGTATGGGTGTGAAGCATGGGTGATGAATGTTGCAGCGAGGAAAAGGCTGGAGGCAGTGGAGATGTCATGTCTGAGGGCAATGTGTGGTGTGAATATAATGCAGAGAATTCGTAGTTTGGAAGTTAGAAGGAGGTGCGGGCTTGCTAAAACTGTTGTCCAGAGGGCTGAGGAAGGGTTGTTGAGGTGGTTCGGACATGTAGAAAGAATGGAGCGAAACAGAATGACTTCAAGAGTGTATCAGTCTGTAGTGGAAGGAAGGCGGGGTAGGGGTCGGCCAAGCACAGAGCATAGTGGTGTATAGTAACATGTGCACAGAGCATTGTGGTGTATAGTGACTTGTCCTGGGAGGGAATGAGTGCCCTACTCCGCCTCATCACACATCTTCCACTCCTCCCTTTCTTCCACCGCCCACCACAAGGACGGGAGATCCCTCTCCTCCCCTCCACCACCACCATGAACCACATGCGGTATGTGCCATGCGCCATTTTCCCTTCAGCCTGGGCTTACCACACAGTTTGAGGTATGGCAGATGATGAAGCCAGCCAGCCACAAAGCCAGGGAAACAATGCACCCAACAATGAATGAAGAGGCACATGTCAGGTGTGTGGAGAGTTTCGAGCACGCAACAATGATGGCCGCATTCGTGCACACAATGGGTGTGCAGGATCACATATGCCCCCAGCAGAGAGCAGCCCACAGCCTCCACAGGCAGATGACAACTCCAATGGCAACCTCGTCACTTGCGATAACCTTCTGTTGGCATTCAAATCCACTGCTAGCAGTACACTATCCCACATCCCTAAAGTGGCTCGCCCATATGCAGCAGGGAAATTCACAGACCTTCTTAAGCGGGTGAATGGAGGTTCCACCAACTTAGAAGCCCGAGGCACCATCCAAGCATGGCGCAACCTACTCTTGTTCGGCAATGTCTGTCTTGCAGTTCCTGAAAGACGAGGCAAACTGCTAACCATGTCAGTTATCAAGGCAGTGCGCAACTACCCAAGAACGGATAACTGTGTCCCTCTCCCCCATCATCGCAGGAATCAAAGAGGTAGACCCAAGAAAAGTCCCACTGAAAACGAGAAAATATGCGCACAGGTTAGCAAAAAAATCGAAGAAGGTAACACAGTGGGAGCAATAAGAATAATTACAAGTGATGACACTGTAGCCCCCAAGGATGAGACCACGGCCCAAGCACTAAGAGACAAGCATCCAACCAGGGACACCATAGCCATCAACGACAACCCTGAGGAAGACCCCATCATTGAACAATTAATTTTGCCAGAATCAAAAGTCTATAAGGCGATCGTGTCATTTCCAGCAGGATCTGCAGGAGGCTACACTGGAATTCGACCTCAGCACCTCAAAGAGATGGTAAATCCAGTACTCGGTGAATCTGCATCAATTCTTCTCACCGAGTTAACAACTTTCGTCAACAATTGCCTGGCTGGACGAATCCCAGAAGAAATTAAACCTTTCTTTTTTGGAGCCTCACTATGTGCTTTGAAGAAGAGGGATGGGGGAATCAGGCCCATTGCAGTTGGAAACACTCTTCACCATCTCGTTGCCAAAGCAGCAGTGAGAAACATTCGCCTAGAGGCTGCCACTTTACTCCAGCCACACCAACTGGGCTTTGGGGTCTCTCAAGGCAGTGAAGCTGCAGCTCATGCGGCAAGGGACTACATCAGGGACCTACCAGAAGACAAGGCCATAGTCAAACTTGATTTTAGAAATGCCTTTAATATGGTGAAGAGAGATGCCGTTTTGCCAGCTGTTCGGGTTCAGTTCCCCAGTCTCTTTCCCTTCATTTCAGCCGGCTACAGCAAACCCTCAATTCTTTTGTTTGGAGAACATGAAATTCAATCATCAGAGGGTGTTCAGCAGGGTGACCCACTCGCTCCACTTCTCTTCTGCTTGGCAGTAAGAGAACTAACTTCCAGCCTACGCAGTGAGCTCAATATCTGGTACCTGGATGACGGCACTCTGGCAGGTACTGAAAAGTCCCTGGTGGGGGACTTACAACTGGTGAAAACACAGGGAGAAGACTTGGGACTCGTCCTCAATCCCTCCAAGTGTGAAATCATCACAGCAAACCAGGAAATAATCAATGCTGTGAGAAGAATCCTCCCAGAAGTCTCAACTACAACTCCGTCCAACAGTACCCTCTTGGGGGCACCGCTGGGTCACCAGGCCATCGATACTGTCCTCAGGGACAAATTAAATGACCTGATGAGAATGGAGGAGAGAATAAGCAATCTTGATGCCCATGATGCTCTGTATCTCCTCACAAGGTGTCTTACTATGCCAAGACTCACTTACTTCTTGAGGTGTGCACCCTCTTTTGACAACTCAACACTCGATGAATATGATGCACACCTGAGATCAACTTTTAAGAAGGCACTGAACCTGTCACTAGAGGATGAGCAATGGGATCAGGCAACCCTCCCAGTGCGACTGGGAGGTATAGGAGTGCGTAAAGCAACGCATGTTGCTTTACCTGCTTTTCTGTCTTCGTGTTTGGCTTCCAGTGCATTAGTCAAGAAGATAGTGCCCGAACGCTTGAGAGACGTGGTAGGAGCTCAAGACCCCAGGTTTACTGAAGCAGCGATTCGGTGGGACACCCTTACAGACTCCTCCAGTAGACCAGCTCCTCCCAAACAGCACAAACAGTCCCACTGGGACAAACCGATCATGGAAAAAATCGCCAACACAATGCTCTCCAATGCTTCAGGAAAGAGTAAAGCTCGTCTCCTGACAGTGAAGGCACCACACTCAGGAGATTTCCTGTTAGCTATTCCCAATTTCTCCCTGGGCACCCGTCTCGACCCACAGGCCATTCGGATTGGTGTTGCTCTTCGCCTAGCCGCCCCCAGCCTCACTGAACATAGGTGTATTTGCGGCAGGGCGAAAGCTGATCAATTCGGACTTCATGGTCTCGTGTGTCACACAGCAGAAGGGAAGTATGCCAGACATGAGGAGGTCAATGACATAATAAAGAGAAGCCTCGCCACAGCCCGTTGCCCAGCTCAACGGGAACCCCAAGTACAGAGGTCTGATGGAAGTCAAAAGCGTCCTGATGGAGCCACTATGCTACCCTGGAAGGATAAAAAGCAGATTACCTGGGACTACACCTGTGCTGCTACGTTGGCAGACACCTACTTGCCATACTCCGTAGTGGAAGGGGGTGGAGCTGCCAGCCACAGGGAGACCCAGAAGATCCGAAAATATTAAGACCTTCCCCCTTGCTATAGCTTCATTCCTATAGGGTCGGAGACCCTTGGAGCATGGGGCAAGTGTGCTCTAAAGTTCCTCAAAGAGTTAGGTGAAAAGCTCATCATAGAAACCAAGGACCACAGGGCGACCAGCTTCCTCTTTCAGAGACTCAGTGTTGCGATCCAGAGAGGAAATGCCTGCAGCATTCTGGGCACGTGGCCCACTGCAGGGGAGCTGGACGAAGTATTCGAGATGTAGCTCTGAGTTACCTATGTTGTTTTACTTTCTGTTGTATTTTTGTGAATGTCTGGCCAATGTATTTTGTCTTTAAATAAAACATACTTGAAATATAGGGGGTGGTAGGAGAAAATTATCAAACAGCTTCAGGGAGAACCTTGAGTTTTCCCTGAAGCAAGTTTATTCTTTTCTCTGAGGATGAGGGTTCCTACGACAGTTCTAGAGGTGGTACCTCCCTATATTATATATATATATATATATATATATATATATATATATATATATATATATATATATATATATATATATATATATATATATATATATATATATATACACACACACACACATACACAGTGAATCCCCGGTTTTTGGCCGGTATGGATACTGGCCAATTCCGAAATCGAGCACTTTTTTCGGTGAAATTTCCACCCGGATTTCGTGCATCCATTGGGAAATCGTTGGTACCAGACGCATTCACCTGGGCCACTTATACGTTTGTGACTCACTCTTGGGCACATTATATGTCTTATTTTAGGTTAATATAGACATTTTCATTAATCCATGTACGATATTTTCTACAAAATTATATAAGAAACACTACATAGCATACAAACATGCAATGTTTATATGCTATGTAGGTGGAGGGTAAACATTACATTTTCTCTGGTCCAGCCTTAGAGAAAACTGTGAATCTGGCGTCTTACCCAGTCACTGCCCTTCATACACGTTTGTTTACAATTCTCGGCATGAATTATTCATTACTTCTCCCTTTGTTTATGATGGCATCTAAAGGTAGTTGCTAGAAAAGATTAAACTCAGTGAACATGGTATGTCACTGGTTATAATATGGCTGTGCTGTGCAATAATATGGTTGTGTAGTGTAGCCCATGGGGGCTACATACCTGTAACTACATCTACCGGCTACCTACACTGACTTCCTACAAATAAATACTACTCACCTCTCGCCTTACACTAAGACCATAAATATTTTAAGGTAAGTAATGAATGTACTGTGGCAGTAAAAGAAAGAAGGGAAGTAATCTTAGAGAGGTCCTTGATGTTGGTGAGGGGCTCTTGATTTAGGTAATTGGATCTGTGCTCCAGTTCCCCAAATTAAGCCTGAATGCCTTCCACATCTCCCCCCCCAGGCGCTGTATAATCCTCCGGGTTTAGCGCTTCCCCCTTGATTATAATAATAATAAATCCTAGAGAGGGCTTTGATACCTGAAGTCCTTATGGAGGAGGATTCCCAACTCCTCCTCCCCTTCTTCAATATACCAGCAAGTCTTCAATAAAGGTATGTAATGTTCATTTATCATTAAAGTTAGTTTACCTGGAGAGAGTTTTGGGGGTCAATGCCCCTGTGGCCCAGTCTGAGACCAGGCCTCATGGTGGATCAGGGTCTGATCAACCAGGCTGTTACTGCTGGCTGCACACAAGCTGACATACGAACCACAGCCCGTTTGGTCAGGTACTGACTTTAGGTGCCTGTCCAGTGCCTTCTTGAAGACAGCCAGGGGTCTATTGGTAATCCCCCTTATGTGCGCTGGGAGGCAATTGATCAGTCTTGGGCCCCAGACGCTTATTGTGTTGTCTCTCAGTGTACCCGTGGCGCCCCTGCTTTTCATCGGGGGAATGTTGCATCTCCTGCCGAATCTTTTGCTTTCATAGGGAGTGATTTTCGTGTGCAGGTTTGGTACCAATCCCTCCAGGACCTTTGTGGCATGCAAAGAGTACGTAACCTTTATTCGGCGCATGTACACACCCTCATTTACAGGCTATCTCCCCCAACCAGTGAACCAGGTTGCTAAGAGTTGATGATGGGGCCCCGTCGTTCAACTAGTGACCAGGTTCTAGCCAATAAGAAGATGGTTTTGGCAATCGCAGAGGTTATGTGGGTACCGCTCTCCTGTCTGCCCTGGTCATTCCCATTCTAGAGCTGGTTGAAGCACGGTCTGCTATCTTGTGGCTTCTATTCTGCCTTGCTTACCGTGGAGTGCACTATACTTATCACTGTACATAGTGTACATTTTGCTGTTCTAAATTGGTGAAGGATAATATAAGTCTAAACTTTTTCTGCTGTGTTTATTTTGCTCCCATTACACCAGGGATAACAGGCCATTTGGAATCCTGGGTTGTAATAACCTTCCAAGTGTATATTATCAAGTATCTCTCTCGCCTGCGTTCAAGGGAATACAGATCAAGGACCTTCAACCGTTCCCAGTAGTTTAGGTGCCTTATCGTACTTATATGTGCCATGAAAGTTCTTTGTACACTCTCCAGGTCTGCAATGTCGCCAGCCTTGAAGGGGGCCGCTAGTGTACAGCAGCATTCCAGCCTAGAGAGCACAAGCGATTTGAAGAGAATCATCATGGGTTTGGTGTCCCTAGTTTTGAAGTTTCTCATTATCCATCCTATCATTTTCCTAGCGGATGAGGTAGATACATTGTTGTGGTCTTTGAAGGCGAGATCCACTGACATAATCACTCCCAGGTCCTTAACATTGCTTTTCCGCTCTATTGTATGGTTAGAATTTGTTGTATACCCTGATACAATTTCAATTTCTTCAAGTTTCCTATATCTGAGTAGTTGAAATTTCTCCTCGTTGAACTTCATATTGTTTTGAGTGGCCCATTCAAAGATTTCGTTGATGTCCAACTGGAGTCTCGCGGTGTCTTCGATGGAGGTCACTGCCATGGTAATCTGGGTGTCATCTGCAAAGGAAGACATGGAACTATGGCTTACATCTCTATGTCAGAAATGAGGATGTGGAATAGAATGGGAGCGAGTACTGTGCCTTGTGGAACAGAGCTTTTTCCGTGGCTGCCTGGGACTTTACTCTGTTTACTATTACTCTTTGTGTTCTATTTGTCAGGAAGTTGTAGATCCATCTACCAACTTTTCCCGTTATTCCTTTATCACGCATTTTGTGTGCTATTACACCATGGTCACACTTGTCGAAAGCTTTTGCAAAGTCTGTGTATACTACATCTGTATTTTGTTTATCCTCTACAGCATCCAGGACTTTGTCATAGTGGTCCAGTAGCTGGGACAGGCAGAAGCAACCTGCTCTGAACCCGTGTTGCCCTGGGTTGTGTAATTGATGGGTATCTACCTAAGTGGTTGGCGATCTTGCTTCTTAGAACCTTCTCAAAGATTTTTATGATATGGGATGTTAGTCCTATCAGTCTGTAGTTCTTTGCAAATGCTTTACTGCCACCTTTGTGGAGTGGGGCTATGTCTTGTTTTAGTGTGTGTGGGATGACCCCTGTGTCCATGTTCCCTCTCCATAAAATGCTGAAGGCATGCGATGGGCTTCTTGCAATTCTTGATGAACACGGAGTTCCATGAGTCTGGGCCTGGGCAGAGTGCATGAGCATGTCATTAATTGCCTCTTGAAAGTCTTGTGGAGCTAGAATAATATCCGAGATTTTTGGGATGACCAAATTTTGGGTTTCGTTCATATCCAAGATTTTTAGGATGACCAAATTTTGGGTTTCGTTCATTTTGATTGTTGACCCTTAGTCTGGGCAGTGGCTCGCTGAACACTGAGTCATATTGGGACTTTAGTATCTCACATTCTGCTGGTTCGGAGCCCTGTGCACACATGTCTACCTCTATTATGTTGTGATCTGAGTGCATTGTCTTTGATACAGTTATATTACGTATCAGATCATCATTCTGAGTGAAGATGGGGTTCAGCGTATTTTCTAGTCTTGTAGGCTCTAATATTTGCTGACTTAAGGTGAATTTGGTGCAGAGATTTAATAGTTCGCGTGTGTGTGTGTGTGTGAATTTTCACCTGAGCTGCCTCCTGGGGTGATCTCTGCTAAAACATTGTTTGCTATTTTAGGTGCCTCAAGTTGAAATCTCCTAGTAGTAAGATGTTTGGGGGTAGGAGATGAGAGATTTTCCAGACAGTGGTCAATTTTCTCAAGCTGCTCCTGGAATTGCTCTGAAGTTTCATCTGGAGGCTTGTATACTACCACAATGACAAAGTTTTGGTTTTCAATCTTTACTGCCAAAACTTCAACTACATAATTTGAGGTGTTTAGTAGTTCTGTGCAAATGAGCGACTCTGTGACATACAGGCCAACCCCCCTTGTTGCCTGTTTAGTCCGTCGCATCAGAATAGGTTATAACCTGGGAGCCATATTTCATTGTCATAATGATCCTTTATGTGGGTCTCTGTGAGTGCTGCAAACACTGCATTTGACTACGTGAGCAGCCCCTTGATGTAAGGAATTTTGTTGTTTTTTGACGGCTTTAGACCCTGTATGTCTGCAAAGACAAATGTCGTATTGGTGGAATTTAGGGTTTTTTTTTTTTTGCTGGCTCTAATATCTGTTGTTCTGGAGTAGAGGCCAATGTCTGTGCCTCTGCCCCAGAAGTTGTTTTCAGGTGGTGTAGGATTATTGTCATTTCTTACCAGTCTTTTTTCCCTCCTGGCCCTAAAAAACCTCTGTCCCTAGAGAGGTTGTGGCTCCTCTCTTTTGTTTCCCATAGTCTGGCTGGTCTGTGTCTTCTAGTTCCCTTTAGATGATGTGCCTGGAAGTATGCACTGTAGCATTTTCTTTCATGGAGTGATGAGTGACACATTTCTGGGTGAAATAAGTTACAAGAAGGGAAGTTGCACTCTCCTGTTGTCATGTGGGTGCAGCATTTTTTGGGATGGTCAAAGGTGCATGTCCTACCTGTTTTACCAGATATACCATACCTGCAGATACATAGACTGTAATTCTGTTTGCTAGGATTTATTGTAGTTCCATTCGCTGCTGGTGCATTTATTTTTCCTGTTTCCTCCCTATCTCTCACCCCTGTATGGACATCAGTGCCTCCACCAGGTTTTGCTGGTAGTGTGTCGACACTATTCCCTGAGGCATCATCCCATTTTGATCCATCTCCAGCAGTATCTCTATTTTGAATGTCTGTGGACTGAATAACATTGTCTTCAGTGTCCTCCAATACAACACTAATACCCTTACGAGCACTGTCTCCTAAGACATCACTAGGACCCTCTGGAGCACTTTCCTCCAGGACAACACTAGCACCCTCAGCACTGTCCTCCAGGACAGCACTAACACCCTCAGGAGCACTGTCCAAGACAGCCCCGTCCCTACCACCCATCTTATTTTCCCAGCTGTCGTACCATGCTGACATATCTTTCAAGAAGGATGTTTTATTGGTGTTCTTGTCTTTTAATATAATGTCATTTCCTCATACAGGTGTATCTCGTTTGAGCAGACCCAAAAACATCTCTCTGAGTTTATGTCAAGTGTGGTCACTGGTTTAAAGTCCCTGCATATACCATGGGACCACTGACCACAGAGATGGCAAGCAATCCAGGCCTGTTTTTGTCCCTTACCCTCTCTGCAGACTACACAGATCTTCAGGGTGGTGGTCATCTTGCAATACTTGACAACTCTCCTAGCTAGCTAGTCTATAATTCCCCGAAGTATTTAATTTTTTGTAACAGTTCTTCCGATTTGGCTTTATAATGAAACCATTTAAATCCGCCCAAACCCAGCGAATCTGGACGAATCCAGTTAGTGGATCACTGTACAGTGGACCCTCGACCAACGATGGCATCAATTAATGATAAATCCGACTAGCGATACATTTTAACGCAAAAATTTTGCCTCGACTAGTGCTAAAAAACCCGACTAACGCTATTCGTTCCGTTCGAGACGCGTCCACTTTGGACTGAGCGCGCCTCACTTGTCCCATGGGTGCCAGTGTTTACAAGCCAGCCAGCCACCGCGGTCGCTTCCAAACATACAACTGGAACATTTCATATTATCACAGCCTTTGCAGTGATTGCACCTGCAAAATAAGTCACCATGGGCCCCAAGAAAGCTTCTAGTGCCAACCCTACAGCAAAAAGGGTGAGAATTACTATGGAGATGAAGAAAGAGATCATTGCTAAGTATGAAAGTGGAGTGCGTGTCTCCAAGCTGGTCAGGTTGTATAGTAAATCCCAATCAACCATCGCTACTATTGTGGGCAAGAAAACAGCAATCAAGAAAGCTGTTCTTGCCAAAGGTGCAACTATGTTTTTGAAACTGAGATCGCAAATGATAGATGTTGAGAGACTCTTATTTGTGTGGATAAACGAAAAACAGATAGCAGGAGATAGCATCTCTCAAGCGATCATATGTGAAAAGGCTAGGAAGTTGCATGACGATTTAATTAAAAAAATGCCAGCAACTAGTGATGTGAGTGAATTTAAGGCCAGCAAAGGTTGGTTTGAGAGATTTAAGAAGCGTAGTGGCATTCATAGTGTGATAAGGCATGGTGAGGCTGCCAGTTCGGACCACAAAGCGGCTGAAAAATATGTGCAGGAATTCAAGGAGTACATAGACAGTGAAGGACTGAAACCTGAACAAGTGATTAATTGTGTCAAAACAGGCCTGTTTTGGAAGAAAATGCCAAGCAAGACCTACATTACTCAGGAGGAAAAGGCACTCCCAGAACATAAGCCTATGAAAGACAGGCTTACTCTGTTGATGTGTGCCAATGCTAGTGGTGATTGCAAAGTGAAGCCTTTATTGGTGTATCACTCTGAAACTCCCAGAGTGTTCAGGAAAAACAATGTCCTCAAGGCTAATTTGTGTGTGCTGTGGAGGGCAAACAGTAAGGCATGGGTCACTAGGGACTTTTTCTATGACTGGTTACACCATGCATTTGCCCCCACTGTGAAAAATTACCTAATTGAAAAGAAATTAGACCTTAAGTGCCTCCTGGTATTAGACAATGCTCCTGGTCATCCTTCAGACTTGGCAGAGCGACTTTCTAGGGACAGGAGCTTCATTAAGGTGAAGTTTTTGCCTCCTAATACCACTCCTCTCCTGCAGCCCATGGACCAGCAGGTCATTGCAAACTTCAAGAAACTGTACACAAAAGCTATGTTTGAAAGGTGTTTTGTAGTGACCTCAGAAACTCAACTGACTCTAAGAGAGTTTTGGAAAGATCACTTTACCATCCTCAATTGTGTAAACATTATAGGTAAGGCTTGGGAGGAAGTGACTAAGAGGACCTTGAACTCTGCTTGGAAAAAACTGTGGCCAGAATGTGTAGACAAAAGGGATTTTGAAGGGTTTGAGTCTAACCCTGAGAATCCTATGCCAGTTGAGGAATCCATTGTGGTTTGGGGAAGTCCTTGGGGTTGGAGGTTAGTGAGGAGGATGTGGAAGAGTTGGTGGAGGAGGACAATGAAGAAATAACCACTGATGAGCTGCTAGATCATCTTCATCAGCATGAGGCCACACCTGAGGAAACTGCTTCGGAGGTGGGGATAGAGAAATTGAAGAAGTTGCCTACTTCTAAGATAAAGGAAATCTGTGCAATGTGGCTTAAAGTGCAAACCTTTATGGATGAAAATCACCCTGACACAGCTACTGCAAGCCGTGTTGGCAACCTGTACACTGACAATGTTGTGAAACACTTTAGAAATGTCATAAAGGAACGGGAGGTACAGGCCTCTATGGACAGATATGTTGTGCGACATAAGTCCAGTGACTCTGAAGCTGGTCCTAGTGGCATTAAAAGAACAAGGGAAGTAACCCCAGAAAAAGACTTGCTACCTCAAGTCCTAATGGAAGGGGATTCCCCTTCTAAACACTAAGAAGATCAACACTCTCCCCTCCTCCCATCCCATCAATCATCACCAGATCTTCAATAAAGGTAAGTGTCATGTAACTGTGCATGTCTTCTTCAGTTTGTGTGTACTAAAATTAATATTTCATGTGGTAAAAAATTTTTTTTTTCAATACTTTGGGGTGTCAGGAAGAGATTAATTTCATTTCCATTATTTCTTGTGGGGAAAATTAACTTGACTAACGATAATTTTGATTAACGATGAGCTCTCAGGAACGGATTAATATCGCTGGTAGAGGGTCCACTGTATATCTTTTTCCTAATGATCACCTTAACAGTAGATCTGTCAATCTGTATTGTAACTAGTGCTTTATATTTCTTTCTCATTGCTTTCTATATGTAAAACTATAGTTATTCTTTAAAAAATGTATTTTTAATATTTTTGGGTGTCTGGAATGGATTAACTGGATATACATTATTTCTTATGGGAAATATTACTTCGGTTTTTGGCCATTTTGGATTTCGGCCAACCTTCTGGAATGGATTATTGCCAAAAACTGGGGGTCTGCTATATATATATAAGAACATAATAAGCGTGTATGCACCTGGAGAAGAGAGGAATGCAGAGGAGAGAGAGAGATTTTGGGAGATGTTAAGTGAATGTATAGGAGCCTTTGAACCAAGTGAGAGAGTAATTGTGGTAGGGGACTTGAATGCTAAAGTAGGAGAAACTTTTAGAGAGGGTGTGGTAGGTAAGTTTGGGGTGCCAGGTGTAAATGATAATGGGAGCCCTTTGATTGAACTTTGTATAGAAAGGGGTTTAGTTATAGGTAATACATATTTTAAGAAAAAGAGGATAAATAAGTATACACGATATGATGTAGGGCGAAATGACAGTAGTTTGTTGGATTATGTATTGGTAGATAAAAGACTGTTGAGTAGACTTCAGGATGTACATGTTTATAGAGGGGCCACAGATATATCAGATCACTTTCTAGTTGTAGCTACACTGAGAGTAAAAGGTAGATGGGATACAAGGAGAATAGAAGCATCAGGGAAGAGAGAGGTGAAGGTTTATAAACTAAAAGAGGAGGCAGTTAGGGTAAGATATAAACAGCTATTGGAGGATAGATGGGCTAATGAGAGCATAGGCAATGGGGTCGAAGAGGTATGGGGTAGGTTTAAAAATGTAGTGTTAGAGTGTTCAGCAGAAGTTTGTGGTTACAGGAAAGTGGGTGCAGGAGGGAAGAGGAGCGATTGGTGGAATGATGATGTAAAGAGAGTAGTAAGG
>NC_091304.1:21171433-21210174 GCF_038502225.1 Cherax quadricarinatus | reverse complement strand
TGTTCAGCAGTGTATTATCATTCTTCATGTGTTATATGCTCATTAGGTGGGGAAAGTGTGAGGCAGCATAACCTGCATTGCCCTATCTTGTGGAGCAATATTCTGATGCTTATGTACTAGAAGGCAAGATCCTGTTGAAGTGTGGCCTGCTGGATCCTGTTGAAGTCTGGCCTGCTAGATCATGTTGAAGTCTGGCCTGCTGGATCATGCTGAAGTCTGGCCTGCTGGATCATGTTGAAGTCTAGCCTGCTGGATCATGCTGAAGTCTGGCCTGCTGGATCATGGTGAAGTCTGGCCTGCTGGATCATGTTGAAGTCTGGCCTGCTGGATCCTGTTGAAGTCTGGCCTGCTGGATCATGTTAAAGTCTGGCCTGCTGGATCATGTTGAAGTCTGGCCTGCTGGATCCTGTTGAAATCTGGCCTGCTGGATCATGTTGAAGTCTGGCCTGCTGGATCATGTTGAAGTCTGGCCTGCTGGATCCTGTTGAAGTATAGCCTGGTGGATCTTGCTGAAGTATAGCTTGCTGAATCTTGTTGAAGTCTGGCCTTCTTATGTGTTGGTATACCGCAAGTTGCCTTGCTCACCAATATAAGAATAAGTTACACTGCAATGATGATCTTACCATTCAACATTAGGCAGGTCTAACTCACACCCACTCAATTCTTGAACTTTGACATTTAATAAAGAAACGAATAAAAGGAACAAATGTTAAGTAACTTATACTGCCATAGTGAGATTTGCTTCTTTTTGCATTTCTGTGTTCTTTCTGACTCTTTATCTTTTTTTTTTTTTTTTTTGCACTGTGAAAAACTGCTCAAAATTATGTAATTTAATTCTGTAATATGAAGAAATAGCAATGTAGTTCACTAACAAGCCTCGTGGATATTAACAGTCTACAGTGATAGTAACTAAACGAGGATAGTAACAAGCCCTGGTGATAGTAACAAGCCCTGGTGACAGTAACTAGTCCTGGTGATAGTAACAAGCCCTGGTGATAGTAACAAGCCCTGGTGATAGTAACAAGTCCTGGAGACAGTAACAAGTCCTGGTGATAGTAACAAGCCCTCGTGATAGCAACAAGCCCTGGTGATAGCAACAAGCCCTGGTGACAGTAACAAGTCCTGGTGATAGTAACAAGCCCTCGTGATAGCAACAAGCCCTGGTGATAGCAACAAGCCCTGGAGACAGTAACAAGTCCTGGTGATACTAACAAGCCCTGGAGACAGTAACAAGTCCTGGTGATACTAACAAGCCCTGGAGACAGTAACAAGTCCTGGTGATAGTAACAAGCCCTGGTGATAGTAACAAGTCCTGGTGATAGTAACAAGTCGTGATGATAGTAACAAGCCCTGGTGATAGTAACAAGCCCTGGTGATAGTAACAAGCCCTGGTGATAGTAACAAGTCCTGGTGACAGTAGCAAGTCCTGGTGATAGTAACAAGCCCTGGTGATAGTAACAAGCCCTGGAGACAGTAACAAGTCCTGGTGATAGTAACAAGCCCTGGTGATAGTAACAAGTTCTGGTGACAGTAACAAGTCCTGGTGATAGTAACAAGCCCAGGTAATAGTAACAAGTCCTGGTGACAGTAACAAGTCCTGGTGATAGTAACAAGCCCTGGTGATAGTAACAAGCCCTGGTGATAGTAACAAGTCCTGGTGACAGTAACAAGTCCTGGTGATAGTAACAAGCCCTGGTGATAGTAACAAGCCCTGGAGACAGTAACAAGTCCTGGTGATAGTAACAAGCCCTGGAGACAGTAACAAGTCCTGGTGACAGTAACAAGTCCTGGTGATAGTAACAAGCCCTCGTGATAGCAACAAGCCCTGGTGATAGCAACAAGCCCTGGAGACAGTAACAAGTCCTGGTGATACTAACAAGCCCTGGAGACAGTAACAAGTCCTGGTGATACTAACAAGCCCTGGAGACAGTAACAAGTCCTGGTGATAGTAACAAGCCCTGGTGATAGTAACAAGTCCTGGTGATAGTAACAAGTCGTGATGATAGTAACAAGCCCTGGTGATAGTAACAAGCCCTGGTGATAGTAACAAGCCCTGGTGATAGTAACAAGTCCTGGTGACAGTAGCAAGTCCTGGTGATAGTAACAAGCCCTGGTGATAGTAACAAGCCCTGGAGACAGTAACAAGTCCTGGTGATAGTAACAAGCCCTGGTGATAGTAACAAGTTCTGGTGACAGTAACAAGTCCTGGTGATAGTTCTCAGTAGTAGTAACCAGTTACCAGTCTAGTAACCAGTTACCGTAACCGTCCGTTGATTCAACTCATATTGTGCTGAGCTGACACTATTTCAAAACACCCACTACGGGGTACTGGCCAGACGGCTAGTCAGTGTTACGAGTGGAAGCAAGGAGATAGGCACGGCTGGCAAGGGCTCTGTCCACATAACAGTAATTATACGTATAACAGCCTACGTGAGTATTTCTACCCTAATCCACGTAACGAACTCCCACATGATAAATGGTGTACAGCGGTGTGGAGCGTGGATTTACGTTTTTAAGGGTAATTCAAGGCGTTTGAAGACTGTTGTGAGTAGCCGGCAGGGTCAGAGGTGATTCTACCACCAGCTATACCCTCGCGCACCACCAGCCAGCAGCCTACTCCCCTCAAACCTACTGCCTGCAAGCCTGTTGCAGCCGTTTCAAGCTTCCTGGCTTAGTTCGTGTGCTAATTGCTTCAATCTCCGAGGGGTTGACCCGGATTTTGCAATTAAGCCAGTCAGTAAGCCAGACTGTGGAAGTGAACGCCAGTCAGCCTATCATCCAGCCTGTCTCCTGTCATCCAACTGCTCCTCCGTGCTTTGTGCATCGTTACACGTCTTCCAGTCATCCATTCTCGTGGGGTAAGCCAGCCAGCCAACCCAGCTTCTAACCCAGCTGAGAGAGAGAAGTAAGCCACGCAGTAAGAAGTAAGCCAAGCTCCTCTGAGGTATTGTTTATATCGCTGTGCTCCCTGTTGGATGCTAAGAGTGGTTTTTTACCATTCCTGTGGCTTAGAGTGGGTTAAGCCATCTCGTGGGTCGTGGAGTGAGCGCGTCCGCCAGAGAGTCTTCTCCCCCACCTCTCCCCCACCTCCCGGGGTGCGCGGCAGTACCCCAGCGAGAGTCATACCCACCACTCTCCCACCACCACCAGCCATCCACCCATATACTTGTGGTTGTTTGCACCCTTGTACCGGGTCCTAGTACTGTTTTGGCTCACATAATTGGTCAAGAGATTGTAGCTGGTGCCAACGAGATAAAGCCAGTTATGTGAGTTCGCCTAGAACGCACATTTCTTCACGACAACAGTGAGTGTAGGTGACGTCAGCCATCACCGCGCGGGACACCATACCACTCATCCCCCGTCACCAGTCACCGCCCGTCTCCTACTCTCGACTTCAGTGATAATTTCTTGAGACATTTTCTTGCATTTAAAGACATTTGCGTGTGTGAGACATTTATAGTAAATTGTTTGTGTACTCTAAACCTTGTGTTTTCAGTGTAAACGCAGTATTTCTTTAACTCAGTATTTTTCCAATATTTTTCAGTGTTTTCACTTATCTTATATTATTTTATCCTGTGTTTTTCTTTATGCTATTCGTCTGTCGTAAGTATTATTGTGTAGTGTACCAGTCAGTCACCCTGTGTGAAGTGATTCAATTTTTTTTTATTGTATTGTCATTGTATTTCATGCAGTGATATTCACCCCAGTATACCAAATTTTCCATTTATTTCTATGTGTGTCATTTTTTTTCGTATGCCAACAGTGTCTCATTTCTCTAATTTTTTCGCAGACTGTGTACCATTATTTTTGCCAGCAAAATTTTTGTCGTATCAGTCACAGCAAGATTTTTGTTGTATCAGTCACAGCAGGATTTTGTTGTAAGAATATTAATTTAAGAAGTGTGCTCCGTCATTGTAAGTGTTATATTCCCTGTTTTGTACCTGTGTTTTAATTTTTTTCATATTTTTATATTCTTGAACAAATTCACTCTTGATGTAATTTCAATTACTTTTAACGTAAAGTGTTTTCCTTACTCTGTTTGAGTAAATTGTTTTGTCTAATTTACAATTAAGAGTTAAAGTGTTCAATCAGTTTATTTTTTTTGATCTTCATATTTTAATTCATTATTTTACCTGAGTTTTCCCAGTGACACTTTATTACTGCAGTGATTATTTCTATACTTTATTTTGTTGCACTTGTTCTGAAGTGAATTATTTTTGAACTTGTTCTGCAGTGAATTATTTTCTTTTATTGATATCTTGTGAATTATATTTTAGTTTTGTCTATGCATTCTTAGAAAATATTTAAAATTTCCCAGTTAACAATTTAATAATTTTATTTGACACTTTCACATTGATTTAAAAATTTAATTAATTAATTTCTTTATTAGCAAGAGTAAAGACAGCTCATTTTGAATTTAATTCAGTCTCCAGTAATATTTTTACTTGTATATTTCAATATAAATTTTTTTCCCTTGGTCAATAGTCCTTTAAATTGAGTTTTCATTCCTCTTGCAGTGTATTTAGGTATTATTCTGCAGAATTAGTTGTATATCTTTTCATTTCAATTCTAGAATTTTATATCATTTTTATTGTTCATTATTTTTGCTTTATTTGTTCTCGTGTTACTTTGCCATTATGTCTCACATACCGTCAAGTGATACTTTAGTGAATGTCGACACTCAGACCTCTCAGGCTACTACTGCTGGTCCTGTCATCAGTCCTCACAGTTCCTTACCGACTGACAGACCGACTCAGACACCGAGATATTATAGTTATACTCGTGATTCCCTTGATGCATTACCTTTATTCAATGGCCATGTACATAGTCTTGAAGCATGGTTTGCAGCCATTCGTTCTCGTGCTAGTGCCCTAGCTGAAGGTCCTCCTTCAGAGGAAAGCCTTATCAGACTTGCTAAAGAAGCTCTTTATCGATCTCCTGCTGCTGTTCACGTTGTTGATCTCCTGGATATGCGAGACTTCAGGAATCTTACTAGGTGGTCACAATATGAGGAACTGATTCGTTCTTTCCTTGTCCCAGTAAAAACAGCTGATCCATATGTTGTTCTTAGGGAACTAGTGAATGCTACACCCATGAGTACTGAATCGTTGAGTGCATTTGCTGTTAGATTAGATAAACTTTTATCATCATTTATCAATGCTGTCCAATCATCATCTTTTCTCTCTGAAGAGGCTAAACCATTTACAGAATCAATTGCTAAAATAGCAGCTTTTGGAGCAATTAAAGAATTAATGCCACCTGCTTCTGTGTGTGCTTATGAGGCTGATCCTCCAACTGTAACGATGGAACCACTTACAGCCTTAAATCATGTACGTTCCTTGTGCCCCCAGGGTACTTTCCCTTGTATTAAAAGTAATGTCACAAATATGCCTCAGTCTGCACCACCTCTTGTTTGCGCCACAGAGACAAATCGTAGTCGTCAACCATCTCAGAGATCATCAAGAACCAGTGTACAGAGTCGTTATACACCTCGTAGTATTCATAGCACATTCAGTAACCATAGTCGGCGGAATTGTTACAACTGTGGTTTCCGTGGACATATTGCAATTAATTGTCCTGATAGTTACCCTAAGAGACGTCGTACTGATGATGAGTACTCAGATCTTCCTTACTGTACTTATCATAGAATACATGGACATGACACATCTGAGTGTAATGCTCTCTATAACCTTCAGTACTCTAGATCTTTCCGTGGTCGTTCCAACCGCAGAACCCGTCGAGGTGGCAGATCTCGTGGTTTTCAGAATAACCAGAACCAGGCTCATTCATTCACTTCTCAAACTCACCAGAACCAGGCTCGTTCTTCCAATTCGGGGGAATTCGAGCGCCCCAGTCAAACCGCCCCATGGTGACGGTAGGTGATAATGAGTACACCATCCCCGTTCACAACTCCTTTGAAGCCTTAAGCAGTCTCGAGAATGACAACCCTGCCGAGGTTGTTGCTTCACATGTCTCTGACACAGATGATTTTGGGGATGGAGTAGAACAAGTCTTTTCTGATGACAATCCACCTTTTTGTTTGCACATAACTTCCAATGCAACCATAGGCCCTATAGTGCAAGCATCTGTTTATAATGCGCCCGTTCAATTGTTCATGGACTCTGGTGCGCAAATCAATATTATTAGGTCTAGTTTGTTTAAGGATAAGAAGTTACGACATGTCCTTCTTGTAGAACCGACTCCTGTGTCCTCTCTTAGTGGAGTATCTGGTTCTCACCTGCGTGTCCGAGGTACGACTGCCCTAACCTTTTCTATCCAAGGTAGAGACTTCACTGTTTCCTTCCTTGTGGTCGACCAGATTACTTTCCCTGGTGACCTTCTACTGGGATTTGCTTCCATGCGAGACTTACGCATTGTGCTCGACCCTTATCGATGGCATGCACAAATTGACGACTTGATCGTTCCATTCTGGGGTTACCAGCTTGGATCCGAAATCTGTTATACTGCTGCAGAGTATGATGTACGGATTAAGTCCTTACAAGCTAATGCATTCTCCAGTAGCGTACCCAAGCGGTCAGGCACTGGTAATTCTGTCACTCCCATCAGTGTTCCACCTATACCTTCAGAATTGCAGGATAGTCCGATGCCTCAAGTGTCCGAGGACGCTCAGATTGCCTTGAGTGCTCAACCTATCCCTGCAATGCCTGCTAGTTCGAGTAGTAGTTTCTCCACAGGGGACGCCTTGTCGGAAAACAATTACTTGCAACTAGTAATGCCATCTCTTGTTGATGTCACATGCCGTCTGCAGAAAGACGTTTCTGTTGCGGCTAGTGCTCTCACTAGAGTGTCTGTAGTTGTTCCTAGTGTTCCAGATGGTGATAACGTCCTAGTTGACAGTGATTCCTGCAAAGTAAAAGGTCTATTTGTTGAACCATCCTTACATGTTGTAAGAGATAGTAAGATCCATTTCTACCTGGCCAACACTTCTGGTCACAGTGTTCGCCTTAGAGCAAATACCAATCTTGTTGACCTTGTTCACTATCCTTACCCTGTTCAGGTAGAGGATGAGTTGTCACCTGACCAGTGGGTCGGTGCTATTTCTGCCGGGGAGACCTCATCCACCTCACTGGATCAATCTGTTCCACCAGTTGAGGAGAAAGACTTAGCTCCCACTGACTTCCCAGATGAAGTCAAGCGTTTGTTGACTCTGCTGAACAAACGTCGTAAAGCCATTGCTTTACCAGGTGAGAAGATGGGTATAACGAACTTATTGTCCCATCGTATTCCACTTGAACCTGGTACTAGACCTATCTACATACCTGCGTACAGAATGCCTCATTCACAAGTTGCTGTCGCAGAAGAATTGATCAATCAAATGCTTGATGATGGAGTTATTGCACCTAGCAATTCCCCTTGGAATGCACCATTGATACTAGTACCTAAGAAGGATGGTACTTGGCGTCCAGTAATTGACTTTAGGAAGTTAAATGCAAAAACCATTCCAGATCGCTTTCCACTCCCTGTACTGGGTGATCTTTTACGTAATATTGGAGATAACAAAGTCTTTTCAACCCTAGATTTGTTACAAGGGTTTTGGCAAGTCCCTCTTCACGAGGACAGCCAAGAGCTAACTGCATTCTCCACTCCTACAGGTCATTATCACTACCTCCGAATGGCATTTGGATTACGATCTTCCCCTATCACGTTCTCAAGGCTCATGACTAATATCTTTAGAGGTCTCATAGGTAATGCACTTATGGTGTACTTAGATGACGTAATCGTCATGTCTAAAGACGTGGATACACACTTGAAAAGACTTGATGTAGTACTTGGTAAGCTTGAAGAAGCCAATTTAAAGATCAAACTGTCAAAATGTCAATTCTTCAGATCAGAAATTAAGTTTCTTGGTCACGTAGTCACTCCTAGAGGGGTTACGACTGACCAAAGTAAAGTAACTGCAGTACTAAATTTTCCAACTCCCAAAACTGCTGATGCCGTAAGATCCTTTGTGGGCTTAGCAGGTTTTTATAGAGCTTTCATTGCCAATTTTTCTTCCATAGCTGCTCCTCTAACTGAGTTGCTTAAGAAAGATGCTCCTTTTGTTTGGACCTTCCGTCAAGAAAGAGCATTCCAAACTCTAAAAGAAAAGCTAACTTCTGCTCCAATTTTGAAATTTCCAGATTTTTCTAAGCCTTTCTATCTGACAACTGATGCTAGTTCAATTGGCATAGGTGCCGTACTAGCTCAGAAGACCGATGGCAAGTACAACGCAGTTGCATTTGCTAGCCGCGTCCTTACAAAGGCTGAACGTAATTATACAGTAACGGAGCAAGAAGCTTTAGCAATAGTATGGTCTTTAAAGCACTTCCGAGACATTATTTATCAGTACTCTGTTCATGTCTTGACAGATCATGCTCCACTGATACCCTTATTCCAGAACAAACAACCTACTGGAAGGTTAGCTAGATGGACCTTGACTATCCAAGAGTTCAATCCCACCTTTGAGCATTTACCTGGCAAGTCAAATGTAGTCGCAGATGCCTTATCGCGACATGTTAGTATAGTAACTGCAGACCCTCCATTTAGTGCTGAAGATGTAAAGAATGCTCAACGAACAGATCCCATGTGGTCTGGTGTGATACGATTCCTGCTCCAGGAAGATCTTATTCTGACTGTGAAGCCACCAGCACCCATTAGTGACTTTGTCATGAACCAAGAATTACTGTATTGAACAGCAGAGTTGGGTACTCCAAGCAGAAGAGTATACCAGTTAGTAATTCCACAGTCACTAGTGAATGTAGCCTTACAGCTAGTTCACGATGTACCAGGTGTTGCACACCCTGGTATGGATCGTTCAGTAAAACAAGCCAGATTGAAATACTTTTGGCCTCGTATGGCAACTGATATTTCTGAGTATGTTAGGAAATGTAGTGTCTGCATGCAACATAAAGGCAATGCTAATGGTCCTAATCCAATCCAAGTGTATCCAACTACTAGCGAACCTTGGGAAAGAGTTGCGCTAGATTTGTTAACTAATTTCCAATGTTCCCTCCAAGGTAACAAACATCTGTGTGTTATGGTAGACCATTTCACCAGATATTGCGAGTTAGTCCCTATTGCAGATAAGACTGCGAGACAGTAGCCAAAGCGTTTAAAGAACGCATTATCTGCAGGCATACCACTCCTAAGTCCCTAGTAACAGATAACGGAGGTGAATTCTGTAATGAAATTCTTGAAAATTTGTGTACCTTGTACAAGATCTCTAAATCCACCATTGTTCCTCATCATCCTGCCAGCAATGGGTTAGCGGAATGAACCAATAAGAAAGTACTTGATGTATTGAGAGCCACTATCAATCCCAATAGTGAAACTTGGGATGAAGTTATACCTGATGTGCAGTGTGCTATAAATTCTGCTTACAATGTTTCTATAGGTGACACTCCACATTATGCATTGTACGGTGTAGATAAACGTTTGCCTTATGAGTTGTTATATTCTAATCCGAAACCAAATTACAACCCTGATGATTTCGTAGCAACTCGTACCAGCTTAGCTCAAAGTGTTTTTAGAAGAATCCGTGAAACACTTCATAAATCAACAGCAGAATTTACAAGAGTCGCAAACACTCGATCAAAGCCATCCAAAATCAAAGTAGGTTCGAGAGTTATGCTGATTAACTTTAACAAAACGTCTGCAATGCCAAAGCTTGATCAAAGGTTTGTTGGTCCTTATCGCGTAGTTGAACATATCACTGGAAATAAGTATAAGGTTAGAGAGATTAGTACTGGTCAGTATAAAGAATCGCATTTGGATCATATGAAGTTAGTATGTGACGATAATGATGTTCCAACCCAGACTAATGTGACAGACTCTGACAATCCTCCTGATCCTGTACTCTCTTCCTCTGATACTCAGTCAGATGATCAACCTGAATGTCGTTATTCCCTACGTACACGACAGGTATTGAGAAATCCTCAAGTATCATTTGTAACTTCCAATTCAGATTTGCCTCAAATACAGCATGAGTTAGCCAATGCTACAGAGTTTGATCCTCCCAGAGATGACACCCATTCTGCATATGCCAATCTTACCCTAGCAGAGTTGGGGTTAAATGTAAATAACCTGTATAGATGAATAATTACAGTATCAACTTATCAGTATTCAAGAATTTTTTTTTGTGTTCATGTTCTCTCCGCATTCTGAGAGTTAACAGTCTAGATTTGCGTGCACCGAATCTGCCTTTCTGTTAAACACTCCTTCTTTGTATATATTCCTTCCTCAGAATCCGTAGATCACATGAATACAGATCGATCGATCAAAATTTTTGTTTTTATCACTTGTAATCTCAATGTTGAGTTCGTTGTTCATTTGTTGAGTTTTAAGTTGTACTATAGTATACCTTGTATTGCATTACAGTTTCAGTTACGTACGCTTTCATTCCAATGTTCTACTTATGTATCTATAATGTTTCATGTTGTGTACTTTGACATTGTATAGAATCAGCCCAAGCCGTGTACCTGCCATCTCTAGTTTGTATTAGTTGTATGTCGAGACGACATACGTTAGCGTCGCCGAGCTCTCAGTAGTAGTAACCAGTTACCAGTCTAGTAACCAGTTACCGTAACCGTCCGTTGATTCAACTCATATTGTGCTGAGCTGACACTATTTCAAAACACCCACTACGGGGTACTGGCCAGACGGCTAGTCAGTGTTACGAGTGGAAGCAAGGAGATAGGCACGGCTGGCAAGGGCTCTGTCCACATAACAGTAATTATACGTATAACAGCCTACGTGAGTATTTCTACCCTAATCCACGTAACGAACTCCCACATGATATAGTAACAAGCCCTGGTAATAGTAACAAGTCCTGGTGACAGTAACAAGTCCTGGTGATAGTAACAAGCCCTGGTGATAGTAACAAGCCCTGGTGATAGTAACAAGTCCTGGTGACAGTAACAAGTCCTGGTGATAGTAACAAGCCCTGGTGATAGTAACAAGCCCTGGAGACAGTAACAAGTCCTGGTGATAGCAACAAGCCCTGGAGACAGTAACAAGTCCTGGTGACAGTAACAAGTCCTGGTGATAGTAACAAGCCCTGGTGATAGTAACAAGCCCTGGAGACAGTAACAAGTCCTGGTGACAGTAACAAGTCCTGGTGATAGTAACAAGTCCTGGTGATAGTAACAAGCCCTGGTGATAGTAACAAGCCCTGGAGACAGTAACAAGTCCTGGTGACAGTAACAAGTCCTGGTGATAGTAACAAGCCCTAGTGACAGTAACAAGTCCTTGTGATAGTAACAAGCCCTGGTGACAGTAACAAGTTCTGGTGACAGTAACAAGTCCTGGTGACAGTAACAAGTCCTAGTGATAGTAACAAGCCCTAGTGACAGTAACAAGTCCTGGTGATAGTAACAAGCCCTAGTGACAGCAACAAGCCCTGGTGATAGTAACAACCCCTGGTGACAGTAACAAGTTCTGGTGACAGTAACAAGTCCTGGTGACAGTAACAAGTCCTGGTGATAGTAACAAGCCCTAGTGACAGTAACAAGTCCTGGTGATAGTAATAAGCCCTAGTGACAGTAACACGTCCTGGTGATAGTAACAAGCACTGGTGACAGTAACAAGTCCTTCGAACAGGCGATAAATGACATGCCCATGCACTCTGCCCCAGGCCAGACTCATGGAACTCCGTGTTCATCAAGAACTGCAAGAAGCCCCTATCACGAGCCTTTTCCATCCTATGGAGAGGGAGCATGGACACGGGGGTCGTCCCACAGTTACTAAAAACAACAGACATAGCCCCACTCCACAAAGGGGGCAGTAAAGCAACAGCAAAGAACTACAGACCGATAGCACTAACATCCCTAACAAGCCCTGGTGATAGTAATAAGCCCTAGTGATAGTGACAAGCCCTAGTGATAGTAACAAGCCCTAGTGATAGTAACAAGCCCTAGTGATAGTAACAAGCCCTAGTGATAGTAACAAGCCCTAGTGATAGTAACAAGCCCTAGTGATAGTAACAAGCCCTAGTGATAGTGACAAGCCCTGGTGATAGTAACAAGTCCTGGTGATAGTAACAAGCCCTAGTGATAGTAACAAGTCCTGGTGATAGTAACAAGTCCTGGTGACAGTAACAAGCCCTGGTGACAGTAACAAGTCCTGGTGATAGTAACAAGCCCTAGTGACAGTAACAAGCCCTGGTGATAGTAACAAGCCCTAGTGACAGTAACAAGCCCTGGTGATAGTAACAAGCCCTAGTGACAGTAACAAGCCCTGGTGATAGTAACAAGCCCTAGTGATAATAACAAGCCCTAGTGATAGTAACAAGCCCTGGTGATAGTAACAAGCCCTAGTGACAGTAACAAGCCCTGGTGATAGTAACAAGCCCTAGTGACAGTAACAAGCCCTGGTGATAGTAACAAGCCCTAGTGATAATAACAAGCCCTAGTGATAGTAACAAGCCTTGGTGATAGTAACAAGCCCTAGTGACAGTAACAAGCCCTGGTGATAGTAACAAGCCCTAGTGACAGTAACAAGCCCTGGTGATAGTAACAAGCCCTAGTGATAATAACAAGCCCTAGTGATAATAACAAGCCCTGGTGATAGTAACAAGCCCTAGTGATAATAACAAGCCCTGGTGATAGTAACAAGCCCTAGTGATAATAACAAGCCCTAGTGATAATAACAAGCCCTAGTGATAGTAACAAGCCCTAGTGATAGTAACAAGCCCTGGTGATAGTAACAAGCCCTAGTGACAGTAACAAGCCCTAGTGATAATAACAAGCCCTAGTGATAGTAACAAGCCCTGGTGATAGTAACAAGCCCTAGTGATAATAACAAGCCCTAGTGATAGTAACAAGCCCTAGTGATAATAACAAGCCCTAGTGATAGTAACAAGCCCTAGTGATAATAACAAGCCCTGGTGATAGTAACAAGCCCTAGTGATAATAACAAGCCCTGGTGATAGTAACAAGCCCTAGTGATAATAACAAGCCCTAGTGATAATAACAAGCCCTGGTGATAGTAACAAGCCCTAGTGATAATAAGCCCTGGTGATAGTAACAAGCCCTAGTGATAATAACAAGCCCTAGTGATAGTAACAAGCCCTGGTGATAGTAACAAGCCCTAGTGATAATAACAAGCCCTAGTGATAGTAACAAGCCCTAGTGATAATAACAAGCCCTAGTGCTAGTAACAAGCCCTAGTGATAATAACAAGCCCTGGTGATAGTAACAAGCCCTAGTGATGGTGACAAGCCCTGGTGATAGTAACAAGCCCTAGTGATAATAACAAGCCCTAGTGATAATAACAAGCCCTGGTGATAGTAACAAGCCCTAGTGATGGTGACAAGCCCTGGTGATAGTAACAAGCCCTAGTGATAATAACAAGCCCTAGTGATAATAACAAGCCCTGGTGATAGTAACAAGCCCTAGTGATAATAACAAGCCCTGGTGATAGTAACAAGCCCTGGTGATAGTAACAAGCCCTAGTGATAATAACAAGCCCTAGTGATAGTAACAAGCCCTGGTGATAGTAACAAGCCCTAGTGATGGTGACAAGCCCTGGTGATAGTAACAAGCCCTAGTGATAATAACAAGCCCTAGTGATAATAACAAGCCCTAGTGATAGTAACAAGCCCTAGTGATGGTGACAAGCCCTGGTGATAGTAACAAGCCCTGGTGATAGTAACAAGCCCTGGTGATAGTAACAAGCCCTAGTGATAATAACAAGCCCTGGTGATAGTAACAAGCCCTAGTGATAATAACAAGCCCTAGTGATGGTGACAAGCCCTGGTGATAGTAACAAGCCCTGGTGATAGTAACAAGCCCTAGTGATAATAACAAGCCCTGGTGATAGTAACAAGCCCTAGTGATAATAACAAGCCCTAGTGATAATAACAAGCCCTGGTGATAGTAACAAGCCCTAGTGATAATAACAAGCCCTAGTGATAATAACAAGCCCTGGTGATAGTAACAAGCCCTAGTGATAATAACAAGCCCTAGTGATAATAACAAGCCCTGGTGATAGTAACAAGCCCTAGTGATAATAACAAGCCCTGGTGATAGTAACAAGCCCTAGTGATAATAACAAGCCCTGGTGATAGTAACAAGCCCTAGTGATAATAACAAGCCCTAGTGATAATAACAAGCCCTGGTGATAGTAACAAGCCCTAGTGATAATAACAAGCCCTGGTGATAGTAACAAGCCCTAGTGATAATAACAAGCCCTAGTGATAACAAGCCCTGGTGATAGTAACAAGCCCTAGTGATAATAACAAGCCCTAGTGATAGTAACAAGCCCTGGTGATAGTAACAAGCCCAGGTGATCGTAATAAGCCCTAGTGATGGTGACAAGCCCTGGTGATAGTAACAAGCCCTAGTGATAGTAACAAGCCCTGGTGATAGTGACAAGCTCTGGTGATGGTAACAAGCACTGGTGATAGTAACAAGCCCTGGTGATAGTGACAAGCTCTGGTGATAGTAACAAGCACTGGTGATAGTGACAAGCTCTGGTGATAGTAACAAGCCCTAGTGATAGTAACAAGCCCTGGCGATAGTAACAAGCTCTGGTGATAGTAACAAGCTCTGGTGATAGTAACAAGCCCTGGTGATAGTAACAAGCCCTGGTGATAGTAACAAGCCCTAGTGATAGTAACAAGCCCTGGCGATAGTAACAAGCTCTGGTGATAGTAACAAGCTCTGGTGATAGTAACAAGCTCTGGTGATAGTAACAAGCCCTGGTGATAGTGACAAGCCCTGGTGATAGTAACAAGCCCTAGTGATAGTAACAAGCCCTGGCGATAGTAACAAGCTCTGGTGATAGTAACAAGCTCTGGTGATAGTAACAAGCCCTGGTGATAGTGACAAGCCCTGGTGATAGTGACAAGCCCTGGTGATAGTAACAAGCCCTGGCGATAGTAACAAGCTCTGGTGATAGTAACAAGCTCTGGTGATATTAACAAGCCCTGGTGATAGTAACAAGCTCTGGTGATAATAATAAGTTCTGGTGATAGTAATAACTATCCTGGGTATAGTAACATGTTATAGTGATAGTAACAACAAACCTTTGTGACAGTAATAAGCCGCTGTAATAGTAACAAACCAATGTGATAATAACAAGGTAGTGCCTGTAACAACACGGTGATAGTAACATGATGACAGTAACTACAAGCCATGGTGATAGTATCTAGGGAGGGAGAGCTAGCAAAACTCTCGCTGAGTAACCTAGAAAGTGCAAGGAGACTTAGAAATTACCGAGAGTGAAACTTCTCCAACACACACACACAAGAGGAACATCACAAACTTTATTTCTCTCCTAAGTTCAGGAAGGTGTTGAATTTTCAGCATGAAAAGCGTCATTTTGAGTGGTTACTGCGGAATTGTGAGACAATGAACGTCATTTTTCGTACCTAGTGAAAGGCTTGCGGAGGTTAACAACAGTCATTTATAAAAGTATTACTTTCTGTGCCTCATACAGATTATCGATGATATAGCTTTATTGCACAATGTGTTCAGGTATAAAAGAATTGGGCGCAAAATGTAATAATAAGTAAAAGGTTAATGTAGGCACAAAAGTATGTAAGTACAATCTACGTTACACTGTTTACCAAGGAAAAACAAGCTTTTACTTTTTTTTACCAAAGAACTTGAAAATGGGGATGTTATTGGTGCGTGTGTGTGTGTGTGTGTGTGTGTGTGTGTGTGTGTACTCACCTAGTTGTACTCACCTAGTTGAGGTTGCGGGGGTCGAGTCCGAGCTCCTGGCCCCGCCTCTTCACTGATCGCTACTAGGTCACTCTCCCTGAGCCGTGAGCTTTATCATACCTCTGCTTAAAGCTATGTATGGATCCTGCCTCCACTACATCGCTTCCCAAACTATTCCACTTACTGACTACTCTGTGGCTGAAGAAATACTTCCTAACATCCCTGTGATTCATCTGTGTCTTCAGCTTCCAACTGTGTCCCCTTGTTACTGTGTCCAATCTCTGGAACATCCTGTCTTTGTCCACCTTGTCAATTCCTCTCAGTATTTTGTATGTCGTTATCATGTCCCCCCTATCTCTCCTGTCCTCCAGTGTCGTCAGGTTGATTTCCCTTAACCTCTCCTCGTAGGACATACCTCTTAGCTCTGGGACTAGTCTTGTTGCAAACCTTTGCACTTTCTCTAGTTTCTTTACGTGCGTGTGTGTGTGTGTGTGTGTGTGTGTGTGTGTGTGTGTGTGTGTGTGTGTGTGTGTGTGTGTGTCTGTCTGTCTGTCTGTGTTTTTGCGCGCGTGCGTTTGTTTCATTGTTTTCCGAGTATGAGCTACGGCTTGTGTAGCCGCTGTGTGTACGTCTAACTTGGCTACTTAAAGCACACACTGAGAACCTGTCAATCAACTTTTTTTGTGTGAAGTAAAGGGAGGTGGGGTGGGCGAGGGATTAAGAGAAGGATTAACTGTCAAAGGTCTGGTGGGAGTTACGTCCTGGTGCTATCAAGCTCACCGCTACCATTGTTACGCTGCAACGCGAGTCCTGAAGGAGCGCAAAGCTTCCAATAGCTCCAATGACCTATTTTTCTAGCATTAAACTGGCCTTCTTGCCCCTCCCTGGCCTTGACTCCTAACACACACTTCAACGCCTCACACAAACCCTGTTATGCTTGTCAGACCGATAATTAGATATTCTAATTCCACCGTTGACTAAATTATAATTAATATAACTGACTAGTGTAATTAGCTTCACTCGGGTCATTGGGTAATCACTACACTAGTTCACTACTATCCACAAATCACTGAATCATTCTTCCTTTTTCAAGATAATTTTATTATTATACATAATGTACTATTGGTGTACGCCTAAAACATTGTGCCTTCAAAAATCTTTTCCAAATTATAATGACGTATATAACAGTATTGGTAGACTGTTCTGAATACGGAACTCACTGTCGGTGTGTGTACTCACCTAATTGTACGGTGGTACAGCGGTGTTGTGAGGGGGGTGAGTGTATGCTATTGTAAGGTGTGAGAGACTGTGTAGTGTTGTGAGGCGTGAGGGGTGTGTTGGGGGGACGTGTATTATGTATGGGAGGGGGAGTGAATGATGTGTGGAAGTGGTAGTGAATAGTGCTGGAAGGGTGTGTATGGGTTGGGTGGTAACAGGTCACATGTAGAGGATATGTGACTTGCGAAAGGGCAGTGCATGGTGTGGGAGTCATGACCCGGGGTCAGTGTGTCACGGTGTTGAGGGGTGACATTGTTTACGGTACTGCACGGTTCCTGTCGCAGACTATTACCCAAGGCGGGGCCACTTACCTTCTCACCCTCCCACTCCCAAACCACAAGACGGGACACCAGGTGCCGTATAACTCACCGCTTGAGAGCATTAAACTCACAATAGCTAGATTCCGAGTTCGATTCCCTGTTTAGATAGGGACAGGTTTCCTTACACATCTGCTGTCCCTGCTTACCTAGAAGTAAAAATAGATATGTATTTGTGTGTTAACCAACTGTTGTGGGAAAAATGTGTTACAAACTTATATTCTTGCTGGAATAGTCATATATATCCCTTGTAAGAAAGTGCTGGGGTCCTGCGAGTAAGAAACTTCAGCACTAGCTGGAAGTATCCATATATTGGGTAAAAGGTATTCGTGTAGTTAACGTTAAAAGCAGAGGACGCGACACGGGACGTGGAAGGGCAGAGGAGTCATGGCCAGGAGTCATGGCCTCGAGCCATGGTTGTGGCCTGGAGCCAGGATCATAGTGGTAAATGGATGACCCCGAGGACTGTGTAATTAGAATGTTAAGACACCCCGTCATCGCCTCACACAAATATTGTTTGCATGAGATAATTAGCACTTCTCCGTTACTGCACGACCCAGCCTGTTTTTACATGAAGAGACACTCTTAACCCATAAGTCTTACCCAATGTTTTTCATCGAGTGTTTGAAAAGTGTTAACTCTAAGTAATTTACGTAAAATAGTTTCATCATTGTGCCGTTACTGAGATTACACATACCGGTTAGCATCCTACGTAATTTATCTGAGAGTGTATTTTAACAGTTATAACATGGGGAAAGAACTTGATCATATTAACTGTAATCGCTTAATTGTCTGCGTGGGGCTGAGCTTTTGTTCTGAATATGGAACTCACTGTCGGTGTGTGTACTCACCTAATTGTGATTGCAGGGGTCGATACTCAGCTCCTGGCCCCGCCTCTTCACTGAACGCTACTGGGTCTTCTCTCCCTTCTCCACGAGCTTTATCACACCTCGTCTTAAAACTGTGTGGTTCCTGCCTCCACTACATCACTTTCCAGACTATTTCACTTCCTAACAACTCTATGACTCATCTGGGTCTCCAGCTTCCAACTGTGACCCCTTATTTCTGTGTCCCATCTCTGGAGCATCCTGTCTGTCCACCTTATCTATTCCACGCAGTATTTTGTATGTCGTTATCATGTCTCCCCTGACCCTCCTGTCCTCCAGTGTCGTCAGATCGATTTCCCTTAACCTTTCTTCATAGGACATTCCCCTTAGCTCTGGAACTAGCCTTGTTGCAAACCTTTGCACTTTCTCTAATTTCTCGATGTGCTTGACCAGGTTTGGGTTCCAAACTGGTGCTGCGTACTCCAGTATGGGCCTGACGTACACAGTGTATAGAGTCTTGAACGATTCCTTACTGAGGTATCGGAACGTTATTCTCAGGTTTGCCAGGCGCCCATATGCCGCCGCAGTTATCTGGTTAATGTGTGCTTCTGGCGACATACTCGTTATTATACTCACCCCTAGATCTTTTTCCTTGAGTGAGGTTTGCAGTCTTTGGCCGCGTAGCATATACTCTGTCTGCGGTCTTCTATGTGTGTGTGTGTGTGTGTGTGTACTCACCTATTTGTGGTTGCAGGGGTCGATTCATAGCTCCTGGCCCCGTCTCTTCACTGATTGCTACTGGGTCCTTTCTCTCCCTGCTCCAAGAGGTTTATCAAACCTGCCTGACAACTCTATGACTGAAGAAATATTTCCTAACATCCCTTTGACTCATCTGAGTCTTCAGCTTCCAACTGTGACCCCTTGTTTCTGTGTTCCATCTCTGGAACATCCTGTCTTTGTCCACCTTGTCTATTCCGAGCAGTATTTTATATGTCGTTATCATGTCTCCCCTGACCTGTCAGCATAGTTGCTGATCCCCTACATGTGTCGTATAGCTTATCTGAGTAAAATATAAAGCTTCTTCTGACTGTCTTCAACACATCATTGAAGATACATTCTGTAAGAAGGATGACGAGACGTAAGTCTAGTCGAGTAGGTACAAATTTGAAATTTTAATGAAATAGTTTTAAAAAATGGAATCACTGGAATCAGATCAGTTACTGAAGAATGTCTCTGCTGATCAGCTTCAAACCCTAAATGTTGTTGTGTCTTAATGGGAAGTATTTTTATATTAATTTTGGGCTGTGTAGGTGTCATTTTTTTACCAATTTTATCAAATTGCATTGTTTAAAAAATCCAGTTCAAATATATATTTTTTTTACTGAATTATAGAGAATTTTTAAATGGAATGTGAGAAAAGTAAACTGGGGAAAAAATTCGCTGTTTTATGGTGTTTTTAAGTTTAACAGGGGGGGGGGGAGACTTCCCTATTTTTCGGAACAATCTCAGCAACATTTTCGTTTGTTTTCTCGAGAGCAAATTTTCGTTTATTACTCGAAAACTCGGCACTAAAAAATAAGTTAATATCCGAGTATTAAAAAGGAAGTTAATACTCCAGTATTTATAAATACGTTAATAATCTGGCATTAAAAATAAACTGATACTCTGGTATTAATTTAACATACACAAAAATACACATTAACACGTACAGATGTTTTTATACTTTCCCGCAATAGAATTTTACGACATCTCTGCACTATACCTTTTGTGTGCACTGAGGTACAGGAGGCTGAGCTTATGAGATACGGGGATGCCCTTCTTGAAGCGTGGTGTTCCAGGGTGTGTGGTGGCAGGTCTGGAGATGGAAGGTGCTTGAGTGTGTGCACTGAGGCAATGTTGGAGTACGTGACCCTTGTAGTAACTTGTAGAATTTATCTAGTGTCTCACGTAGCTGTTGCTGCTGCCACCAAACAAAACACACACACGCACACACTACTAGCGACCAGTGAAGGGGAGGGGCTAGGAGCTATGAATCGACCCCTGCAACTACAATTAGGCGAGTACACACACACACTACTACACACAAACAGGCCAAGTGTCTGTCGACAATTGCCTTCGTTCAAGACACTGTACACTGTGTATGTTAGGCCCATACTGGAGTATGCAGCACCAGTCTGGAACCCACACCTGGTCAAGCACGTCAAGAAGTTAGAGAAAGTACAAAGGTTTGCAACAAGGCTAGTCCCAGAGCTCAAGGGAATGTCGTACGAGGAAAGGTTAAGGGAAATCGGACTGACGACACTGGAGGACAGAAGGGTCAGGGGAGACATGATAACGACATACAAGATACTTCGGGGAATAGACAAGGTGGACAGAGATAGGATGTTCCAGAGAGGGGACACAGGGACAAGGGGTCACAACTGGAAGCTGAAGACTCAGACGAGTCACAGGGACGTTAGGAAGTATTTCTTCAGTCATAGAGTTGTCAGCAAGTGGAATAGCCCAGCAAGTGAAGTAGTGGAGGCAGGAACCATACATAGTTTTAAGAAGAGGTATGACAAAGCTCAGGAAGCAGAGAGAGAGAGGATCCAGTAGCGATCAGTGAAGAGGCGGGGCCAGGAGCTGAGTCTCGACCCCTGCAACCAAAATTAGGTGAGTACAATTAGGTGAGTACACACACACACACACACATACACACACATACACAAACACACATACACACACACACACACACACACACACACACACACACACACACACACACACACACACACATACACACAAACACAAACACACAAACACACACACACACAAACACACAAACACACACACAAACACACATACAAACACACACACACACACACACACACACACACACACACACACACATACACACACACACATACACACACACACATACACACACACACACAAACACATACAAACACACACACAAACACAAACACACACACGGGGCCAGGAGCTCGGACTCGACCCCCGCAACCTCAACTAGGTGAGTACACACACATACACATACACACTATAATCAGTGTTCAGTAGCTCCACTGAGAGCAATAACACAAAGTGAGTCAAGAATGCAGTACGTGTCTCCGCAGACTCACACGCTACTAAATGAACGTTGCAATATCGTAGGAAAATAAAGAGCACAAGTCTCTCGCTTTCTTAAACGTCCGGCAGCGGGAGAGACACACGAGCAGCTTAATTTCGTTGGAAACAATACGCTCTTCATGTATGAGGTGCAGACAGGTTGGTGGCTGGTGATGGTGGCTCGGGTTGCTTCAGTACCTTCATTGCTGGAGGCAGGCTGGCTTTTGTATATTTCATGTTTATGTGAGATTTGCCCGTCAACTGAGAAGGCTTCTTGATATACGAAATTGGCGGTACCCATCAAACCTGATTACCCCCCCCCCCTACCCTTCCCACTTCCCAGGCTTTCTATGACGAGTTTACAGCTCTCCCCCTTGAATATAATCATGCTATAAGAGACCCTCAAACGCTGTTACTTTAAACATCATAAAACTCGTTAATATTGCTCTTCATGTATCCTTTAGAAACCCCGAGTAAGTAAACCTGAAAGATATCCATCTGTGGAGCGACAAACACTTTTATAAAGCCAAAAGACACCATACTAGAAACCTGAAGCTCCTACTAATTTTCTACATGAATAAATTCTTATTTCTTCAGGCCTTATTTTGTTAATGAAAAACTAGAAAATAAAAAAAAAATCTGATATAGGTGTGATAAATTCGATATAAAACTGGAAAACTTCCCTAAGATCAGAATGAACCAGCATAAATACAGTATAACTGGCCAGGAGTCCAGCATATGGTATTACCAGGTATTATTTCACAGTCTGAGAGGTTGTTAGAAGCAGAAAGACCTGGACAAATTAACATATGCTGCAAATTTCATGCATATTTTAAAGAAGGTATAACAGGGCCCCTGAGACCCGGAATTCGGTAGGACCGAAGGTAAGCAGCAAAGACGGGGCTGAGAGTAGAGACTCGGCCTCCTCAACTACAACTTACTGAATACACACAGAATAACTTGGCTAGGCAAATATATACATATACAGACACGGAAATTTACTGTTAATAAGCCTCAGGTGGACGACCTTGACCGAGACTTTGAAGACTGCTGCAACTTTTATTCACGGCAGCAGCAGCAGCAGTATTAACAAATGCAACAACTGCAGCAGCAGCAGCAGCAGCAGCAGCAGCAGCAGCAGCAGCAGCAGCAGCAGCACCAATAGCAACGGTAGCAGCAGCAGTAGCAAAAGCAGCAATGGCAACGGAAGCAGCAGGAACAAGAGGAGGAAACCGCTCAGGGGACGGTGACCCCATCCTGCATGATGCTACAACCCGTCTTCATGTGTTGCCAGGGCGAGTAACCCCTTGATGCTGCTTGAGTGCCAGTATACAGACGCTGCTTGAGTGCCAGTATACTGATGCTGCTTGAGTGCCAGTACACTGACACTGCTTGATGAATAGTATGCTGATATTGCTTGAGTGCCAGTATGCTGATACTGCTTAAGTGAATACAATGATGACAATGGGAGAATTACGATTCTGATATTGACTGGTTAAGGATTCATATATCTTGATGCTAATTGGACAAGGATGTATATATCTTGATGTTGATTGAATAAGATGTATATATCTTGATGTTGATTGGACAGGGATATATACACGTTCTATTTTTATGTTACCCAAGTTATAGCTTTTATATCCTTTTACTCATGTGCGAGTTAATTGTTCTATCTTAATGTATTACTACTACTACAACTTATATCACTACCACTACTACTACTACCACTAGTATTGCACCTCACTCTTATATATATCTTGATGTTGATTGGGTAAGGATGTATATATCTTGATGTTGATTGGGTAAGGATGTATATATCTTGATGTTGATTGGATAAGGATGTATATATCTTGATGTTGATTGGGTAAGGATGTATATATCTTGATGTTGATTGGATAAGGATGTATATATCTTGATGTTGATTGGGTAAGGATGTATATATCTTGATGTTGATTGGGTAAGGATGTATATATCTTGATGTTGATTGGATAAGGATGTATATATCTTAATGTTGATTGGATAAGGATGTATATATCTTCATGCTGGTTGCAGGAGAGCACAAATATTTTGTTCAGTTATTTTCTATCATTAATACTTTAGTTACTTTTAATCTGGTGGAAAAATAGACGAACCTGGAATTTTATGGTGCACAATTGTTCTTAGATGATGTTGATCCTTCGAGGTGTCGAGACTGATAACCCAGCGGGTTACAGTCTCTCTCTCTTGAGGAATCTGAGAAAAACCACGATGAATGCCATGGTGGTCGCCTATCACCCATAAATATTGAGCATTTTAGTCCGATTTATTACTAACAATATCTATTTTCTGTAAAGGAAGTCACTTTTTTTATGCTTTTTTGCTGGTACGATGATTCTTTGTGAATCTGATATCCAAGATGGCTGCCATATTTACCATAATTAGTTGTTACAGTCACTGAGACTCACCTTCCCAGCGTCCGTCCACCACATTATGGCAGGAGAAGAAAATTGAACTGGGCAACGTTTATAGTTTCCAAACACTTATATTTATTGTGTCAGATACAGAGAGCTTTATCCAAACATTTTATCATGTACATACAGATGTCACTCACACTGATAATGCATAATCAATGAAGCATTTAAATTGCTAGGAATGCCTCAATATTTACTCACTGGAGCGAAGGCAAGAGAGAGATACAAGATAATATATACGTGGAAAATACTCGAGGACCTTGTACGAAATCTGCACACCGCCATAGCAGCATACTGGAGTGAGAGATATCGGAGAAAATGCAAAATAAACTCTGAAAATAAGGGGCACCGTGCGTACAACAAGAGAAGACGCTGATGGGGACAAGTGCAGAAGCTTTCAGGAGATAACTATGCAAGTATCTCCACCAGGTTCCAGATTACACAAACTGTGATGGATATGTAGACCAGCGGGTCGCCAGCAACAACAATCTGGTTGTCTAGGCAAGAACCAGACAAGCCTGGCTCAAGGCCGGGCTCAGGGAGTAGAAAAACTCGAAACTCATCAAAGGTAGCAATAATCGCTATTCATTTGTAAACAAGCCACTATATGAAACAAAATCCATTATTACCAGTACAGTATTGATCATCCTTGTTCGATAACATCTGCATATATTAGCACAGATAATGTCTCTACCTGCAGCTGAGACTACCGGTAGCCATCTTGCATTCTTCTATATTTACTCACCCGATAATGACTAGAGAATAAAAAGTTGATCTCTTTGACCTGGAAACAAAATGTGAAGTTTATCTAATTAAAATACTCAATATTCATGCTGATATATATGTCTTTATGACTTCCCAGGTGATCAGTGACCATTTTGGCAGTCATCAGGCATTTTTAAATTGTTCAGGAGTAACAGAGTGCCACCAGCTGGATTATCAATCTGAACACCTAACAAACCTAGATTCAGCTGAAAACAATTATGCACTACAAATTCCAGGCTCATAAAAAAAAAATAATTCATTTTATTCCAGTCATTTACCTCACCAAGTTTGAAAATACATTTTCTAAAATCACTCCCACTTACTGCGTTCTTATAGTTTCCAGTTAAACCCTTTAGCCCCTGCGTGTGTAATGATCCGTTTGTAGCTACAGGAGCAGAAGTTTGCTCATGGTGTGTGTGTGTGTGTGTGTGTCGGAGGAGGGGGGCGGGGTAGAGGAATGTGGGTTACCTCAGTATACATGCACTAATCATCTTTGCCAGTCAGGTCAGCATCTGTACTTTCTCAGACGTCTGTGATCCCATCCTGGGCCAGTGGGCCTGCAGGAAAGGGGTGTTCTTCCAGTCCCCTTAGTTCCTTCCACTCCTGCCCTTTAGATCCTCACTCTCCCTTAGAGTCCCCCACCCTTAGATCTCCATTCTTATATCGCAGATCCCTTAACTCCTCCATCCCTTTAGATCACTGTAATAGCGTGCAGGCAGAAGACGCCCTTCTGCTGTATTGCCGGAAGAGTCAGTCATGTTGCTCTAACATTTATTTGGTCTGTTTTTATTATGCATTCCTAATATTCTAAACATTTAGGTCACCGAACGATTCAGAAAACAAGTTCTGGGCCGTATACGACTCCGTAGGTACCTTCCTCTTGTCGTATACGACTCCGTAGGTACCCTTCTCTTGTCGTATACGACTCCGTAGGTATCTTCCTCTTGTCGTATACGACTCCGTAGGTACCCTTCTCTTGTCGTATACGACTCCGTAGGTACCCTTCTCTTGTCGTATACGACTCCGTAGGTACCTCTCTCTCTCTTGTCGTATCTCAGTGAAACAAAACTGTCTTTTTTTCTGTTGGAGGTCTTTAATGCTCTATCCCCCCCAGGATGCGACCCACACATTCTCCTAACACCCAGGTACCTACTTACTGCTAAGTAAACAGGGACAGCAGGTATAAGAAAACATGTCCAACGTTTAGTCTCGTGCCAGGGATCGAAACGCGGTTCTTCAGTGTGCAAGATGAAGCAACTTAGGAACTGATTATATAAAATTATTCTGTTAACTTGAATGTTATAGTCAATAACTCAAAACCAAAACTTAGTCATTGTACTTGTATATAAGCCACCGGATGCAACTTCCCAACAGTTCAAAGAACAACTGTCAAAAATTGACTCCTGTCTGGACAACTTTCCAGCCCCATCCCCAAACATCTTGCTGCTTGGTGACTTCAATCTAAGACACACAAAATGGAAGAATATAGCAAATAATGTCGTAGCAGAAATAATCCCTGGAGGTAGCTCAGATGAAAGGTCACACACACAGGAGCTGCTGAATTTCTGCAACAAACACACCCTAAGTCAGCAGATAGTGGAGCCAACAAGACTGGAGAACACACTGGACCTTATTTTCACAAATAATGAGGACCTGGTAAGGAATATAACAATATCAAAAACAACAAATTCTGATCACAATCTAATCGAAGTCCAGACTTGCATGCACAGGAGTCCTGATCGGCAAGATGCATACAGTTATGAGGGTACCTTTACCAAATTCAACTTCAACAACAAGAACATCATCTGGGATCAGGTAAACTATGCCCTAAATGAAACATGCTGGGAGGATATCTTAAATTACATGGACCCTAACCAATGCCTCGAAAAGATCACCCTCCTGGTAGCTGAAGTATGTTCAAGGTATATTCCTATAAGACAAAAGAAAAGAAGAAGTAAACTGGAGAGAGAGAGACGCTCCCTCTACAGGAGAAGACGAAGAATCATTGAGCTCCTCAAGAATGCCAGATTATCTGATACACGGAAGGAAGTGCTAACCAGGGAAGTGGAAAATATTGAGCTGAAGTTAAAGGACTCATACAGGATCCAGGAGAGACAAGAGGAGCTAAAAGCGATTAATGAAATTGAAAGAAATTCGAAATATTTCTTTTCATATGCCAAAAACAAGTCAAAAACCACTTCTAGTATAGGGCCCCTGCTCAGACAAGACGGATCCTACACAGACGACAACAAAGAAATGAGCGAGATACTGAAATCGCAGTATGACTCAGTGTTCAGCGAGCCACTAACCAGTTTAAAGATAGACAATCCAAACAATTTTTTCATGAATGAGCCTCAAAACCCTGCCAATGTAGGCCAGATTTATGACATAACCCTAACTCCACTAGACTTTGAGAAAGCCATCGACGACATGCCCATGCACTCAGCCCCAGGCCCAGACTCGTGGAACTCGGTGTTCATTAAAAACTGCAAGAAACCCCTCTCACGGGCCCTAAGTATGCTATGGAGAAGGAGCTTAGACACAGGCGAGATTCCACAGTCACTAAAAACAACAGATATAGCCCCACTCCATAAAGGTGGCAGCAAAGCAGTAGCTAAGAACTATAGACCAATAGCTTTAACGTCCCACATCATAAAAATCTTTGAAAGAGTTCTAAGAAGCAGGATAGCAAACCACCTGGACTCCCAAAAATTGCACAACCCAGGGCAACATGGTTTCAGAGCAGGTCGCTCCTGCCTTTCGCAACTGCTTGACCACTATGATATGGTCCTAGATGCACTGGAAAACAAACAGAATGCAGATGTAGTATACACAGACTTTGCAAAAGCCTTTGACAAGTGCGACCATGGTGTAATAGCACACAAAATGCGTGCTAAAGGGATAACCGGCAAAGTAGGCAGATGGATCTTCAACTTTCTAACCAATCGCACACAAAGAGTAGTGGTAAACAGAGTTAAATCAGATGCTGCCATAGTGAAGAGCTCTGTCCCACAAGGCACAGTACTCGCACCTATCCTGTTCCTTATTCTCATATCAGACATAGACAGAGATGTAAACCACAGCACTGTATCATCTTTTGCAGACGATACTAGGATCTGCATGAGAGTGTCATCCATTGAGGACACGGCAAAGCTCCAAGAAGATATAAACCAAGTTTTCCAATGGGCAACAGAGAACAATATGATGTTCAATGAAGACAAATTCCAACTACTCCGTTATGGAAAACTGGAGGAAATAATAACTAGGACTGAGTATACTACAAACTCCAATCACACAATAGAGCGGAAAAGTAATGTGAAGGACCTGGGTGTGGTAATGTCCGAAGACCTCACCTTCAAGGACCACAACAATGCCACTATCACATCTGCTAGGAAACTGATAGGATGGATAATGAGAACATTCAAGACAAGAGATGCTAAGCCAATGATGATCCTTTTTAAATCACTTATTCTCTCTAGGCTGGAATACTGCTGTACATTAACATCCCCATTCAAGGCAGGTGAAATTGCAGATCTAGAGAATGTACAGAGAACCTTTACTGCACGTATAAGTTCCATCAAACACCTTAACTACTGGGAGCGCCTGGAAGCACTTGACTTGTACTCACTGGAGCGCAGGCGAGAGAGATATATCATAATCTACACCTGGAAGATTCTGGAGGGACTGGTCCCTAATATGCACACAGCAATCACTCCATACGAAAGCAAAAGACTTGGCAGGCGATGCAACATACCCCCAGTGAAAAGTAGGGGCGTCACTGGTACACTAAGAGAAAACACAATAAGTGTCCGGGGCCCAAGACTGTTCAACAGCCTCCCACCAGCAATAAGGGGCATTACGGGAAGACCCCTGGTTGTCTTCAAGAGGGAGCTGGACAGATACCTAAAGACGGTGCCGGATCAGCCGGGCTGTGGTTCGTACGTTGGATTGCGTGCGGCCAGCAGTAACAGCCTCGTTGATCAGGCCCTGATCCACCGGGAGGCCTGGTCGTGGACTGGGCCGCGGGGGCGTTGATCCCCGGAATGCCCTCCAGGTAGACTCCAGGAAGTGGTTGTATCTATGTTGTTACATAGTGGTTGTATCTATGTTGTTACATAGTGGTTGTACCTATGTTGTTACATAGTGGTTGTACCTATGTTGTTACATAGTGGTTGTATCTATGTTGTTACATAGTGGTTGTACCTATGTTGTTACATAGTGATTAAACCTGTGCTGTTACATGGTGGTTGTACCTATGTTGTTACATGGTGGTTGTACCTGTGTTATTACATGGTGGTTGTACCTGTGTTGTTACATGGTGGTTGTACCTGTGTTGTTACATGGTGGTTGTACCTGTGTTGTTACATGGTGGTTGTACCTGTGTTGTTACATGGTGGTTGTACCTGTGTTGTTACATGGTGGTTGTACCTGTGTTGTTACATGGTGGTTGTACCTGTGTTATTACATGGTGGTTGTACCTATGTTGTTACATGGTGGTTGTACCTGTGTTATTACATGGTGGTTGTACCTGTGTTATTACATGGTGGTTGTACCTGTGTTGTTACATGGTGGTTGTACCTGTGTTGTTACATGGTGGTTGTACCTGTGTTGTTACATGGTGGTTGTACCTGTGTTGTTACATGGTGGTTGTACCTGTGTTGTTACATGGTGGTTGTACCTGTGTTGTTACATGGTGGTTGTACCTGTGTTGTTACATGGTGGTTGTACCTGTGTTGTTACATAGTGGTTGTGCCTGTGTTAAATAGTGGTTGTATCTATGTTGTTACATGGTTGTACCTGTATTGTTACATAGTGGTTATATCAATGTTGTTACATAGTAGTTGTGCCCATGTTATATAGTAGTTGTACCTACGTTGTTACATAGTGATACCTAAGTTGGTACATAGTGGTTGTACCTAAGTTTTTACATAATAGTTGTACATATGTTGTTACATTGTGGTTGAATCTATGTTGTTACAGAGTGATTGTACATGTATTTTTACATAGTGTTGTACTTAGGTTGTTACATAGTGATTTTTACCTATGTTGTTACACAGTTGTACCTGTTATCTACATAGTGGTTGTACTTTGTTTTTAGAGTGGATATACCTACTGTGAATTATATTCCTTGTAGGGTTGATGTCCCTTCAAGGAAGGGTGGAGCTTCCATGTTGGTGGGGAGGGTTCTAATAAGCTGTGATGGTATGGTGTATGGAACAGTAATGTCACAGCCTTGTACCTTACAGTAATGTTATATAGTCTTGCACCTGCGCTCGTGTCACAGTCTTGCGCCTACAGTGCTGTCACAATAATGTTGCTAGAATTACCGACAATATGTTAGGTAAAAGAAAAACCTTGAACAGTCAATGCAGATGTTTACACAATCCCTTGCAGAGACTGTGACAAGGTATACGTCGGTGGAACGACACCAAGGCTAGAAACACCTCTGAGTGAGCACATCATTGCATACAGAAACGACAACTTAAACAGCGCATGTGTACAGCACAGAAACGCCACCAAAAAATTTATGAGATTATTGACGCCTGTCTAGTAATTCAATAACTAAATTTTCGCCATTTCAGACACTATTAAACAGAATAAAGGCAGCTTCATAATCTTTGAAGTATTAACAAGAGTTCTCAAAACAATGAACCCCGTCATCACGTAACAACTAAGATTTACCTTCACTTCAGGCCCGGTGGCCTGATGGCTAAAGCTCCCGCTTCACACACGGTTCGATTCCCGGCGGGTGGAAACATTCGACACGTTTCCTTACACCTGTTGTCCTGTTCACCTAGCAGCAAATAGGTACCTGGGTGTTAGTCGACTGGTGTGGGTCGCATCCTGGGGGACAAGATTAAGGACCCCAATGGAAATAAGTTAGACAGTCCTCGATGACGCACTGACTTTCTTGGGTTATCCTGGGTGGCTAACCCTCCGGGGTTAAAAATCCGAATGAAATCTTATATTATCTTACTACTACTACCTACAACTTGGGTCAGTAGGTTTACTGCTCTCCTTAGGTTTTATCACCTCGGTACCTATATATACCTTGTTTGTCCTTGTAGTGTTTGTACTGGCTTGACAAAGCTCGTGGAGAGCGAAACGTTGCTACAATATAATGTTACATTAGTTATACATGTGTCCTGTTACCTAACAGTGATGTCACAGTCTTGCACATACAGTGATGTCACAGTCTTGCACCTAGAGTGATGTCACAGTCTTGCATCTAGAGTGATGTCACAGTCTTGCACCTAGATTGATGTCACAGTCTTGCACCTAGATGTCACAGTCTTGCACCTAGAGTGATGTCACAGTCTTGCACCTAGATGTCACAGTCTTGCACGTAGAGTGATGTCACAGTCTTGCACCTACAGTGATGTCAGTCTTGCACCTACAGTGATGTCACAGTCTTGCACCTACAGTGATGTCACAGTCTTGCACCTACAGTGATGTCATAGTCCTGCACCTAAAGTGATGTCACGGTCTGGCACCTACAGTGATGTCACAGTCTTGCACCTACAGTGATGTCACCTGAAACACACAACACATACACAATACACACACACACTCAGACATTAACTAGTACTCAGAAAAGTCTACCTGTGGTTTCCTGCTGAAGGACCGCTCTGGTGTCGTAATCTGAGCTACCTAGACCAGAGTCAACTCAGTTTTACATCAGCCAGAAACCTGACATATATCTTGCAGTATTACCTCAAGTAACTTAACCTCAGGTCAGCACACATATCCTAAACTAATAGTAATTATTTTAATCTCGACCTAAATCTTACTACTACTACTGCTACTGTTTCTACTACTACTACAAGAAAAAGAAGAAAGAAGAAGAAGAAGAAAAAAAGACGACAACGATGAGGTGATCCTGTGGTGAAGCAAGTATCTCCCCCAGGTAGCTGACATCGTCTTGTCCACTGTGAAAATACTCGTTTATCTTTTAACTCTGCTGAAGACGATGACAACACGCAGACCGAAACGTTGCGTTTATGATAAGTAGCACAGTATCACCAAGAACCCGTTACCTTCCCCACCAGCCGCTTCACTCGTACATAATATATACACGCTAGAAATGTATGTAGTGTTAAGGTTAACACTGCACGTTAACACTGTTGATGCGACCAGGTGCATCACGCACACACCAGCATATATTAGACATGTTGCGCAAACGACGTGGTACAGAGGTATATGCACTTGTATGTATTATTGTATTCGCGAATAGGTCTTTGTGGCGATAAAACCCACTGTGTGAGCTGTATTTGTGTCTCAGTCAACGTGCTGATATCTCATTCCATTACCTGTCTTGCCAAAGATCCTTTGTATGATGCTAGGTAGCGCGTTCGTCTGGCGAATAAACGGACGGAGGATCGAGTCACCACTACTCCTTGTTCTGAATGACCCCACATAAATATTAAAAAAATAAGCGAGACTTCTGTCTTACCGCTAAAATTATTATTTATAGTTAGAGAAAGGGATGGCCATGATAAGAAAACAACTGGCAGTGATATATACCTTTCATAAGACTGCAGCTATGCTATCTTACCCGTCGAGATTGCTGCCATGCAAAGAAGTGAATATTTTGTGGCAAGGGTTGAAGGTTGTTGACCTCCCTAAGACTCTAGCTGGGTATTATTTGAGCGCCGGTGGCGGTGTTTGTTCAGGAAACAGGAAAATATTTCATGGCGCTGGTTTTTGTTGTATTTTGACCCCGCTCGGTGAGTAAGGAATTCCTTACTTACTAGTGTTTGGTATCACAGTTAAGCAGCCGCTGAATTAGCAGTGTCGGGTGAAAGTAATTAAACAGCCGCTGCATTAGCGGTGTTGGGTATCGGTAAGTAAGCAACCTCTGACATACAGGTGCTACATAGTACCTGTGGTTAAGCATCCACTGGGTTACCTGTGCTGGGTTTTCATCTCCATTTTAAAAATAAAAACTCATAATCTAGATCTTAGTTTCGTATCCTGTTGTTTAGGACTCAGGTCTCACTTCAATAGAACTCCTGAGTAATTTTTATCCGATACAGATATGTATTAATTAGTTATAGGTGCAGCAGTAATTATCTTTCTACAGAATTTTTTTTATATTTTATTTAAAAAACACAATACACATATACATATATGCTATTCATACGTCACATAACCAAAGACATGTTAACCATTAAATACTATAAAACAAATCAAAACCACGTACTTAAATAACACTATAGCTGAAGCCATATTACCACCAGCTACACATCCAACAACATGTCCTACAAAACTCCTCCTCTTACAATAATTAATAAAGCCAGTGCAGACAAAAATTATTTACATGGACCGTTCTAAGAAATACCTTAAGGATCCTAACAATTTTTTTTATATTTTATTGAAAAACGCAATACATAGTTATACATGTAGACAATGTAATCAATGAAACGTATCCACTATATATAACAAAAGAAAACTCCACATTCCCTACCGTAGCACTAAACTTATACATAAGAACTAAACTAAAGACAGCCCACAGCTTCATATACAGGTGGGTTTATTACATCCAAAATTGCAGCCATAAACACAATATGCAATATAACCCAAAAAATGTCACAGGTATTGACATTTTACATAAAACTGTATGTACGAAGACATTCTCAATTATCCAAAAATTCTTTACACACTTATTATTGTTGTATATTAAACTTCATATCAAATACATAATACGTAACACCTCAATAATTACGAAACAAATAAAGGTTTGAAAATAATCTCCACACCTCACCACAGAAAAACTAAACACAGTACAATATAACAAATGATTCATCCCACCTCACTTCCATACACTACATTCGTCCCACCTCACTTCCATACACTACATTCATCACCACAAGCGAACTTACACAATCACGTATATTTAGTAATATTTTTCAAATATAATTTCCAGTTTTAAATAACAAACTTCTTCTACTATATAATGAAATATACATAGTCATTACTATTAAACATTAACTTAAACAAGACTATATTCTTATTCTACAGACCTCAGCAGTTCTTGCCTCACCATCCTAACACTACTTAACACATTGTACATCAACACATCCTTATATACCCAACACTCGTCATTAATATTCATTGAACTTCACCAAATACCAATATACAACCCATACTGAGTACATGAAATTCTCTCTTACATACTGCTATATACACTTGATGTATGATAAAAATCACACACATTACATTATCTCATTATTAGCAGTACATTTGGTACACAGACATATTTATCACGCCCGCATGTCCTTTGCTTTAATACAACCACCAATCCTGATAATACATTACAACATATTCCAAATTTAACTTATCCATAACATACATCAGTATACCATTCTGAGTATGACAGTATACTTTTCACATGCACACAAATATTGCTCATTTCCATAACCATATAAAAAACGTAACTTTTCCCTTACAAACCACCACAAACTTACTTAAAACACACTCCACAACTACGCTGCCATTTCACACCATATCACGGAACTCCTCATACATTCCCAAATTCTGAGACGAGCCCGATGCAACCCCTGAAAATCCAAACACATCCCCTTTTTTTTTTTTTTTTTTTTTTTTTTTTTTTTTTTTTTTTTTTTTTTTTTTTTTTTTTTTTTTTTTTTTTTCCTTACTCCGCCAACAAACCTCTGACATTCATACTTCGATATCCTTCAGGAAAAACCCTTTCCCATCTACTTCCATATATCCCCCTATTACGACTAAGTGTTTTGTACATTGTTGCAGCCAATACCTTCTTTCGCACCATCCAATCCCCATTACCCCTCATGGCCCATGATACGAAAACAAAATCAGTTATGATGTACACCAAAGCACGCTGCACAGACTCTTCCACACCTCCCACATCTAAACTCAATGCCCTTAATACCGATATCCCTCCCCCACCCACCCTCCTCAAAATCCCACCCATCCACTCCCGTATACACTCCAAATTTTTACAAAAATATACTACATGAAAAGCTGTCTCCCTATCCCCACACACCCTACATACGTCCTCCACCATCAACCCTCTCTCCCGAAGCACCACACCAGACGGCAATATTCCATGAAGGAAACGAAACATTACCTCTCTCACTCTTGGTCTGATGCGCACCAACCGCAACCTTACCCAAATGTCTCCCCATGCATACATTGGGTATATGCCCTCAACATTTGCAATCACCCTCACCCCTACAGCACGCTCCAGAACACCTACCCGTATCCTAGACGGATCTCTAACATACAATAAAGCTCGCAGCACATCCTCACACTCTCTCATCTCTGATCCTACCCACCACCTGCGTGCCTCCTCATATAATGCTTGCACATCCTTCCCCACACGACCTTCCACTCGGAGAAACCCCCTCTTCAAATATATACACTTAACCCTTAATCTTATATCTATTAAACCCAATCCACCTTTGTCGACCGGTAGCATAACAACACTTCTACCCAACCAATCACACCCAGAACCCCATATATATCGAAAAACCTTTTTTAGCATTCTAGTTATGTCCGGTCCTGCCAACGGATATACTGCTGCCACATGCCAGACCATACTATATAACATCACATTCACCACTATTACACGTTGATGTATCGTCAAATGCAAGGGTCTCAAAACATTTAACCTACCCACCAACCTATCCACTGCCCTCCCAGAATTAAGCATCCGTGCCTCCCCGGCATTTCCCATATAAATTATCCCACACACCTTTAGTCTATCCACCACACACCAACGCACAGCTGTGTCCCATCGCGCCCTCCCTACCCAATTCCCTAAGACCAATAATTTCGATTTCTCCACATTCACTTTTAAACCTGTAACACCTTCAAAACCACCAATTACATCCTCCACCTCATGTAAACTTTCCTCCCTGCTCATTAGAATTGTTGTATCATCCACATACCCTATTATTCCCATCCCACCATTCTCCACACCACGTACCTCCCCTAAACATCGCCCCACTGCCCTATAAAAAGGGTCCTGTATACAAGCAAACAACAGTTGAGACAGAGGACAACCCTGCCTTATGCCTCTACCCATTGAAACCCACTCACCCAATTTCCCATTCACCTGCACACGTACACCTACCCTATTATACAAAGTCTCAATCCAACGTACCATCTCTTCCCCAAAACCCTGCCTCCGTAAGATATGCCACAGTGCCTTTCGTTCTACGCAATCATACGCAGCCTGCCAGTCCAATGCTAAGACACCTCCCCCCCTTTCATTCTCCCCCTCCATACTTTCCACAAAATCTTTTATTATTCCATGTCCCTCATACATCGTCCTTCCAGGCACCCCATACTGACCTCTCGCAACAACTCTATCTATCACGCACTTCAGCCTGTTCCCCAAGATTTTTGCGAATATCTTATAATCAGCACATAACAACGACAACGCCCTGTAGTTCTGCACTGTAGTAGGGCCTTCCCCTTTTGGAATCAATACTACTACTGCAGTACGCTGCAACTCGCCCATCCTCCCCTCACTTTTCATCACATTCATCAGGTTCACTAAAAAATCCTTCAACACACTCCAATTCTTCACATAGAATTCACAAGGTAACCCATCTATACCTGGCGCTTTACCTCTCGCCATATTCTCCAAAGCTCTCCATACCTCCCCCTCTTCAATATCCCCACCCAATGCCATACGATCACTTCCACTCAGCACACAAGATACATTCTCTCCCAATCTCTCTAAATCCTCACCGTTCACTCCTACACTCCTCAAATATTTTCCAAACCAACTATCCATAAAACCACTCATACCCTCAGTAGTTCTCAACTCCTGACCCTTCGTATACCCACCTAAGTCCTCGTGTACTACCAGCTTATCAATTTCCATTGCCAACCTGCGTCTCCGCTGACCCCGTAACACACAGGCTGACGGCCTGTCACCCCAAATCGCCTCCTCTAACCCACCTTGCACCCTCGCCTCATCAAATCTCTCATTGTGCATATCCCTTATCTGCCACTTTAATGCTTCAATTTCCTCCATTGGATACACACCTGTCACAGCACCCCTCTGATAACAACCCTGCAACCGCCCCTCTAAATACTGTTGAAGCCCAAATGTCATCCATGCCTCATTCTTTCCCCTTCGCACATAGTATTGCCTGATCCTCGTCTTTGCAACCCCATCCCACCACCCCAATAAATCGCTTGCACTCTTACCCCCACCCCATAAGTCCTCCCACAAACTTTCAAAATCCCCTCCCTCCACCCCCTCACCCAGTAGTCGTACATTCAGCTTCCAGTACCCCAAATATCTCTTAGGCAAACCGTCCCAATTTAAATCAGCATAAACCGCCCTATGATCTGAATAAACGACATTCACCGTCTGCACCCGCGTCACCCTCACTCCCCTTGTCACATACAACCTATCTAATCGTGCAGCATATCCCTTTCTATGAAAAGTGTGCTCTATCTCGCAATCCCCTCCATCAACTATATCCCTCAATCCCACACCTCTCAATAGATCCCCTAAACCTGCCAAAAAACACCCTGCCCCTCTCGGTTCCACATCCTTCCTGCGCACCACACAGTTCCAGTCGCCACCAACTATTGTCACTGACGGTAATGACCGCAAATAATATACCAATACGTTATTCACAAATTCATTCTTTACCCTTACATCATTCTCAGCCGGCACATACACACAAATGACTGCCATCCGCTCACCTCTCCACCACCCATCTATTCTTAACACACGACCCCCCCCCCCTTCACTCCTAAGAACAACAAACGGGCTCGTCTCTCGGATCAGGATTCCCACCCCCCCCTTCATTCGCTCCGAATACATCACAAACACTCTGTACCCATCCACCTCCAATTCCTTTCCCAACTTGAAATTATGTTCCTGCACAAAAACAATGTCTATAGCATAACGTCTTAAAAATCCCTTTACCCACAGACGCTTCTCACTCGCACACAATCCATTAATATTCACTGTCATGCACCGGAAACCTACTTATGTGATTTCACCCTCTGCCCCTTTTCACCTTTCACTGACACGCTTTCAGTGTGTCTGCTGCGTCCACTTTTCTCTCCACTGCCCACTGGTGGCTTCCCCTTATCCAACACCTGATCAGGCGTACCTTTAGTGCTCCCACGCACCACATCAACCCATGGCTTTTTCCCCGGTCTCTGTGCCGGGGTCAAAACATCATCAGAGTCAGAATATGTCGCCGCCCTCTTACGGTTGACACACTCTGCATCCATTTCCAACTCACTGGATGCCTCCCTGTGAATCTCAGCAGTCACCTCAATTACTTCCACCACTCCTGGCGAGTCATCTGCCATGTTCGCCAATCTTCCAAGTTGCTCATCTTCAATCTGAACAGTACTCCTCACCATGCTTAAGTTATCCTCAGCAACCTGCTTCTCAAAGGATTTTTCCTGCACGTTCACCAGTAGGCCTTCCTCTACCCGCACGTCACCAATCTGCACAGTCTTCCCGTTCTCCATGGCAGATGCCTCACTTCCCACCAACTGTGACAGTGATGGGCTGGTACCCACCAGTGGCAGCTCACGCTCCACTTCCTCACTCCAGGAAGTGCCACTTCTATGTACAGGTGCCTCATCAGCATGACCCACCTCTGGTTCTGGCTCTTTCACCTTCTCACTACCTAGGTCCTTTCTCCGCTGCCATCTCCCACACTGGGCCGCCATATGGTCATATGCACCACATAACCTACACGTCTTCTGCTGCCCAGCGTAGTACACCATTACCTGTGTCCTAAATGCGTCCAGTATGACGTAAGACGGGATGGCATGCCTCAACTCCATCTTGATCGTGAACGTACCATCCGGCTTGCCGGCATACGCCCCATCCGTCCATTTACCAGCCATAGCCAGGTGTACAGGTCCATACTGTTCAAATACATACCGCAGATCATTCTCGTCCGCCTCAAATGGCACATTTCGGATTTTCACCCATGTGTAATGCTTCGACACGTCGATTAGGCGAACACGTATCGCTGAATTAACATCCACGCTCCTGTCCTGGTACTTGTCAACCAGCCGTTCATACACTCCAGCTGAACTCAGCTTGACGAAAATACGATAGGCACCATTTAGTGCCACACCATACAGTTCTTGATCCGCAACACCATAGGTGTCACGGATAATTTGCGGTAAAAGCACTTGTGCAGACTGAGGCGTTATTGCACCACGCAATAATTCAATGCACACTGTGTGCAAACGCCTTCTCACAGACTGCGCCATGTTGTGAAAATATGTCTTCTCCAATGGCCAGCAGAGGGCAGTAGTCACACGTCCGCACTCTGCGCAGGTCAA